>NC_069079.1:51834015-52137045 GCF_025698485.1 Gossypium arboreum
TAAGGCCGAGTGGCCGATGTGATGAATGTGAAAGTGCATATGTGTGATAAGGCCAAATGGCCAATGTGATGAATGTGAAAGTGTATATATGTGATAAGGCCTAATGGCCGATGTGATGAATGTGAAAGTGCATATGTGTGATAAGGCCGAATGGCCAATGTGATGAATGTGAAAGTGTATATATGTGATAAGGCCTAATGGCCGATGTGATGAATGTGAAAGTGTATATATGTGATAAGGCCGAGTGGCCAATGTGATGAATGTGAAAGTGTATATATGTGATAAAGCCTAATGGCCCATGTGATGAATGTGAAAGTGCATATATGTGATAAGGCCGAGTGGCCAATGTGATGGATGTGAAAGTGTATAAATGTGATAAGTCCCGAAGGGCATTTGTGTCAGTACTATATCCGGGTTAAAACCCCGGAGGCTTTATGCGAGAATATTATCCTGATTAGTATCCGTAGGCTCCGTGCTCGTTGTAACATCCTGATTTTCGGGTTTATTCGCGATTTTCAATATTTTGTAAAGATTTTTAAAATTTTGTATTTGGATGTGGAATTAGTATTTTGAGTAGGTAAATGGGCTTATAGAAGGCCCATGAGTTGGCCAAAACCCAGTTGAGTTTTTGGAATTTTAGACTTAGGAGTTAGGGGTTCTGGCTAAGTGGCCTTAAGTGGAGTGATGGGTAATTTGCATCACAAAAAGAGCTTTGGTAAAGTGGCTAAGTGACGCCACTAGGGAGCTATGAAGGTGGCGTGTAAGTGTTGGGGGAAGACCTGGGTTCGATTCCCTTTGTTGGCAAATAGGTGCATTTATTTTTTAGTGCAGGAGGGGTAAGTGTTGGAGTTCAGGTGGATTCTGCTAGAGGAGAGTTGGATCAGTTTAACTGCTTGGATTAAGGAGTGATAAGGGGAGAGATTTAAGGGATTGGGATGAGGCTAGGAGTTAGCCGAATGGGGGGAATTGAAGAGGGAAAATCGGCAGGGGGATTATGAGGGTAGTATTTCGGCACTTAGGGTATTGTTGGTGCCGTTTTCTTCTGCTTTTACACCTTAGGATTGTTCTTTTCTCTCTTTTTCCTCTCTAGCCGAAACTCCCACCTCCCCTATTCTTCTTCCTCTATCTTTTCTTCTTCAAACTATTCATCATACCTACTATTCATCAACACTTTTGCGAATCCATAAAAGCCGAAAACACGTGATCACTTTGCTTGCCGATTTCTTTAAAGCCGGTTCTCCTATGTTCTTTTGCTTTTATTAATTTACAAATTATCTTTTCTTAATCCTGGATTCCTGACCGTAATTCTACTTCAAGGTTGTAGCCCCGCATTATCATCTCCTTCATCACACAAAAGCCGAAAAACCATAGAATTGGGGCTTATAGCGAAACTTCGAACTCGGGAGTCGAGTTTTTACCATCGTTTGAAAGATAAATCGCACTGATTGCGTGGAGATCAAAAAGGAGTAAGGGGTAAGTGTTCATCATCTCAGATCTGGTTATATTTTACAAAGTTAAGAAAAGCCGAAGTCCCTAAAATTAGGGAGGCTGTCGATTTGGGCATGTGGCTCTAAGGGTTTTTAACGGTTGTTTTCTTTCATTGGTTAGTGCCTTCTTAAGTGTTGGATTGAAAGCGTGAATCATTGGAGCAATCGGATTCGGAGCTAGCTGTCGATTTTGGAAAAAAGGTAAGGTTTCAAAGGTTTTTAGGGACATGGTTCGATCATGGGTGAGTAAGTTTTGGAAGTTAGTGATATAGTTTGTAAATAAGCACTGTGCTAATCGATTGTAGGTTATCGAAAGAGATCTCAGTAGCAGTTATCGCGAAACAGGTGTGTACCGAACACCCTTCTTTAGTTCAATTCGGCAAAAGCGGAAATGCCGAAATTCCGGCATTTCATGGTCATGTGGGTATGCGAATGCTCTCAAGTCATAGAATAATTGTTAGATCTGGCACCGCAAGGTGGTAAGCACGTTCGCGTGACGTTTTAGCGTATTTCGAAAAAAGGGGCTCGATGGGCCAAAACTGGGCCCAATAGGCTTACGGACCAACATGGGTAAGAGATGGGCAAATTAGCCTGTTAGGTAGATGGTGGAATCAAATTGCATAAAACTGATAAAATTATTGAATTAGCTTGTGTAGCAACAGAGATCACGAAATTACCCTAAAGAGCAAAATTACCGATATACCCCTAGGGTTTTAAATTGGTGAACGCATGATTGATCAATGTTGTATTTTACATGATATGCTTTTATTAATATCTGTTGCATGGGGTTGGGGTATTAATGGAGGAAGTATTGAAAGTGGTTCATCCACGTCTTGGAGGCTTTGCCTCAATCGACTGAATTTGAGTGCTTCTTTTTAAATCTGTGGTGTGTAGGGTTGGGTGGGTTGAGATATTCCCACATGGTGTGTAGGGTTGGTACGGGCGATGTAGCGGTTGGTGGGTTGAGTAGTCTCCCAGATGGGCTTGCATTCATTATTATTTGTTGTTACTCATGCTCTTGAATCGGGCCTATGGGCCACACTGTTATGTAAAAAGGGCTAAGGCCTTGCTCAGATTCGAAAAGGGCTTGACCTCTGTATCTGTTATCTGAATAGGGCTTAGGCCCAATGGGCTCGAGCTGAATTGAGCTTTGGATGGGTTTCAGATACACTGAGTTTTCCCAAACTCACCCCCTTCCTCTTCCATCCTTGCGGTGAGCCCTAGAATTGGTGGACTTGGAGTCAAGGGGATTCAGAGTGGCCATGAAGATTGATTGCCGATTTTAAATAAGTTTAATATTTATTTTGGATTATTTTATTATGCTTAAAGTTGTAATAAGGTCGCTCTTTTTAATTACTTATATTTTGGGGATTATTAAACTGCTAGCACTAGGGTTCGTTTTATAAAATCTACTTGTTTTTAAAAGATCACGATGACGCATAAAGTTTCCATAAAGTAAATGTTTTCCCAAGAAAATAAATATTTTAAGCAAACGATTTGCAACCTTAATCATTTTCTTAAGTGGTCATAATCAAACGGTTTTCTCAAAATTATACGAGATGTTAGAGTGTGGCAATGGCGGTGTGCATGTCTAGGATTGGATCCAAGAGAGCTTGGTACTTAAGCGGTCCGACGGACTCACCTCCTCTTTTTCCCGGTTTCCTACCGGTGCACGCTTCCATTCACTTTAACCTTCTTTTAAAAGTATCTTTTACAACACCAACTCACTTTTCCAAACTAAGTGTTTTGAACGCACCAATGTGGCGCATCAGATCCGGTCATAACATCCAGGCCGGGTTTGGGGTGTTACACTCGTACTATATCCGAGCTCTAAAGACCCGATGACTAAGGGTGGAGATTTTGTCCGGGTAAGCCCCGAACTAAAGATTTCGCTGAAGATTCGAGTAAAGCGTAAGATTATACGACTTCACAGTAACAATTGGTAATAAATACATTCAATGCGATAAGTTGGTCAGGTATGTATTTCGAGATTATATTTAAGCTTGATTTAGACTAAATCGCAAGGTCGTTATATGATGCATATGTGAGTAAAGTAATAAGCCTGTTGTATGATTATTGTGCATTTGGTCGATGTGGAAAGTTAGGTGAAAATATGTAATGTACTTATGTTTGCAAGAGATCACTATCAAGTGAGAATTTATCTGCCTATAAATACATGGTGAGATGTGCATATTCGGAAAAAGGGTTGGTATGCCCGAAGGAAGAGGGAAGTAAAAATACGAACAATTATGTTATCTGTTGATACTGCTTGAAACTTACTAAGCATTTTAATGCTTACTCCGTGTACTTTGTTTCCTCTGTTTTATAGATCTCATTTGGAAGCTACAGGCTCGGGGATCGTCAGCAACTAGTCACACTATCACTACCCACTGTTTGGTACTGCTACGTTTTGGAATATCTTATGGCATGTATAGAATAGACTAGTAGTAAGGGGATATTTTGGTCAATGTATAGGACTACTCTTTCGTTTGTTGGTCATAGACCCCTTGGATTTTGTATAAATTTGGATAGCCATGCGAAAATGGCTTATATACACTTTGGCATGGTATCATAATCATTTTGTATGTTGTTCATTAAGAGGTATGGAAATGTTGGAAACGATTAGCCATTGGAATGGTTAATCATGATCATTCTTTGTGCCATGTATGCGAAAAGGGCTAATTGAATCATGGAAATTATGAAATAGGTAAAGTCTACCTCAAGGGCAGATGCTGACAGCAGCAGTGATGTGGATGTGAAAAATCACTAAAAATAATAGGGATGGAATTAAATAGTGAATAAATTATGTAAATGAACCTTGATGAATCTACTTTCATATGGAAGAAACGAAACGGTCATATGAGTTATATGTTAAGAGATATTTAGGTTTTCGTGGAACAGGGCCAGAACGGTTTCTGGAATCCCTGTTCCGACTTTGGAAATTCATTTTAAATTAACCAGAGATAATTAGGAGTCATGCCATATATGTATAGATTCCTCTTTGAGTATAGTTTCTATAGAAACAAACAGAATCACTATTTAAGCCCTGTACAGGGAGATATCCAATTCGTAATGCATGAAGGTCAGTGTAGTCAAACCCTAGAATAGGGGAGACTTTAACTAATAAACTGTACTAATTAGCCTGACCAAAAATTCTAGAAAAAAATATGTAGATGGAAATATGAGTCTAGTTTTGGGGAAAAATTACGAATCTGATTTTTGAGTTGTGGAACTCAAGTTATGATTTTTAAGGTGACAGTGATGCAGTTAGCCAGTCGTCTGGAAAATTTTTAATTGGACTGTGAGAGTAAATGAATTAGTCGGTTAGCACCTCGTGTTCGACTCCGGTAATGGTCTCGGGTACGGGGTGTTATAATCACCATGACTTATCAATATCAAACATTTTCTCAACCAAACATGGCCATATCATAAAATTATTTACACAAAATAGGTATATTGCTATACATGCCATACTTAAGTAGTTGTACAAGCCATTTACAAAGATAAAAGTCCTTTGGATAGTGTGATCGAACTTTCGACCTGTCCCGATTCCTGAGCCGGCTTGTTCAAAACTACAGTGAATGAAAAGGAAGGAGTAAGCATAAATGCTTAGTAAGTTCATATGTAAATAACAAGTAACATAACAATACAAATATACCAAACAACTTTAGCATGGTACCACCAAAACATATCACATCTTTAAACATCATTCATCATCTTACCACCTTATCATTGTTGTATCTATTTTCAACCCGAGGGTTAAGAACATACCTGTCCAAAGTGTCCATTTCACAACACTTACCCAAAACGTCACTTATATCTTAAGTGCTCTTCCATTAAACTAGAAATTTCACCCGTTGAACACATCGGAATATAACTCGGATACATGGATAATTTGCACATAAGTGCCACATATGCAATCAAGAAATCATGTAACCCGCCCCTAAGTGAACTCGGACTCAACTCAACGAGCTCGGGCGTTCGTATCCATAAATGAACTCGGACTCAACTCAACGAGTTCGGATGCCTAGTTACATCTCACGAACTCGGACTCAACTCAACGAGTTCGGACATTTGCATCCATAAGTGAACTCGGACTCAACTCAACGAGTTCGGATGCTCAACCATCCTAGTGACATGTCACTTGTATCCTAATCTATTCCTAAGGTTCAAACGGATTTTTCCTCGATCTCACATTTGCCGTCTTCCATGGAATATCTGAACCGATACTCAGAGCAATTCATATTTATCAAGTAGTAAACATAATTTGCATATTACTCAACATTTACCACAAAGCATAATATTTCACGATTAAAAATCAGCATATCATATAATTAACATTAATAACTTAAAAATAACATTTATGCTACATTATTTACACATGAACTTACCTTGGTACCAAAATATAAAGATTTTGCAATTTAGTCCACAATCTTTTCTTTTCCTCGATCACGACTTGAATCTCGTTTTTCTTGATCTATAATACCAAATTAATCTTATTTAATACATACATTTATCAAAAAATCATTTAATACGAACTTTAAAAAATTACACTTTTACCCCTAAACTTTTGCATAATTACACTTTTACCCCTAGGCTCGGGAATTAAACTTTATTCCTTATTCTTATGTTTTATAACATGCTGATCACTTTTTCCTTCTATGGCAACATCAAATTCTCTCTCTAACATATACTTGTGACTATTAGGTATTTTTGCCGATTAAGCCCTTTTACTCGTTTTCACTAAAAACCGAGTAGCAAAAGTTGTCTAACATAATTTAAAACCCTATATTCTATCATAAAACATCAAAATACACAAATTTCACCTATGGGTATTTTTCCAAATATAAACCCTAGGTTGAATTATTGCTAGCATAAGCTTAATCGAGCTTCCGGGATTCCAAAACGTAAAGAACATTAAAAGCGGGCTTGGAATCACTTACTATGGAGCTTGGAAGCTTGAAACAAACCCTAGCTATGGAGAACCCTTGAAATTTTGGCCTAATGAAGAAGATGGACAAAATTGGCTTTTAATTTTGTTTTAATTCATTTTAATAACTAAATGACCAAAATACCCTTACTACTAAACTTTCCAAAAATTCCTTCCATGTCCTAATTTTGTCCATGAACTTAAAATTGGTCAAATTTCTATTTAATACCTCCTCCTTAATATTCCAAAACAATTTCATACTAAAAACTTCTAGAATGCAAGTTTTGCAACTTATTCGATTTAGTCCCTACTTTCAATTTAAGCACTTTAGGCATAGAATTTCATCACGAAATTTTCACACAATCATCCAATCATATCATAAACATCAAAATCATTGTAAAATAATTATTTCTATCTCGGATTTGTGGTCACAAAACCACTATTCCGATTAAGCCCTAATTCAGGATATTACAGCCACGATGATTTTTTTTAGAGATTGTTGGATGCAACTGTTATAGATTGACAATTTGAGTCCTTGGCGAATAAATACGGAGCCAGATTTTGATTCGATAGGCTAAATAATGAGATAAAAGCATTTTAGATATTAAGGCTAAAAAGAGACTTAGTTGTAAAGAATGCAATTTTACTTGGTTGTTGGTTATACCTTTATTGAATGTAGACTAATACTATTTTTTAAATGGATTATCATACATAGCTAACTAGATACAAGCATTTTAGATATTATGGCTAAAAAGAGACTTAGTTGTAAAGAATGCAATTTTACTTGGTTATTGGTTATACCTTTGTTGAATGTAGACTAATACTATTTTTTAAATGGATTACCATACATAGCTAACGACACGATCAAAGCATAGTGAGACAAATTCATGCTTTTAATTGTTATTAAGTTCTTGGATTTAATATAAAATATGAATATCAAGAATGTCTCTACTCATGTTGTGATTGAATGTCAAGTATTAGTTTAAATGCTACGAGATAATCTCAAGCATGATTTATGACAAGGTAAGTACCTATGCCTTATACCTTGTTGGAATCAAAATTGATTGTTAAGTTGCTTCACTTGACTATAACGAATGATATGTGTTACTATGTAATATAACAAATTAGTAAAATAGGTATATATAAATATATATGCAAGTACATTTGAATGAGGTTGATAAGAAATTTGACCTGAATTATAGAATATTGTGGTAGTATTTAAAATTAATATAACTTATAATGCTATCATGATAAATATTAAGATGAATGAATTCTATGCCATGAAATAGTTACGATGTTATCTAAGTAGATGCTAAGATGATGCACATGTAAATATATATATGTTTGAAAATAGTATGCACTTTTATATGAATTATAAGTAATTCTTGATAAGCTTAATGATTTTGATAGTAAATTCATGAAGTGATTTGTATGTTTGTGAATATACTTGACATATAGTTACTATGAAATTATAATGATAGCTTGAAATTGAATTATATATTGATAATAAACTATAATAAGAATTTCCCTATTAAAAGATGCTAGACATAGTCAAGGTATAGTTGGCATGCCATAAAATTTGTATATGTTGTTGGTGAGAGCATACTCACACTTCAGTGCGATTATTATGGCACTTCGGTGCAATTTATTTTGGCACTTTGATTATGTTAATAGTAAATTTTGATTGATAATGGGAGAGTCATTTAGTGGGAGCATTTGTTTCTTTTATTGTATATGTTTTCTTGTTTTATAGTTTTGTTCAAAATTTTGTCAAAGAGGGTAGATTGTTGAGACAATTTATAAGAAGTGTTTGAGAGCAATGCCCATTAGTGTCTAAAACATATTAAGACTCATAGTTTGTCACATATGGTGTTGGCAAATTTTGGTAACAAAACCCTTAGGTTGTGATCTTTGTTGATATTTTGGACGTGTCTAAGCTTATCTATCATATCCAAACTTGTTATAGGAGCACTACAGGAAATTAAGCTATTAGCGGCATTTTTAGTGGCGTTTGGACCGAAAACGCCGCAAAAGTTATACATTACTGGCACTAATCGGAAAACGCCGCAAAAGGTTAGAGCTATAGCGGCGTTTATGAGAAAAACGCAGCAAAATGTCTAGCTGTAGCGGCACTTATGAGAAAAACGTTGCAAAAAGTCAAGCATTAGCAGCGTTTGCAAAAAGTCATTTTATTTTAAACAAAACGACACCATTATGCTCCCTGTATTCTCACCCATCATTCAAGTGGCCATCATGTATTCTTTTCGATCACTCATGCACTCTTTCATCCTCTTCTATTTATTATTTAACTGGTTTCTTTATATTAATTAAAATAAAATTTATTTTTAATTTAATATTTAAAATCTTCGAAAAAATTAATGACACGTGAAAAAAACTTGAAAGTAAAAATATAGAAAAATATACATTAAAAATGAAAAAATTTAAAATACTATTATTTAAAATAATTTTAAAGTTTTTTGAGTATATTACTTGATTGTTTTTAATTTATATATTAAATAATTTCTTATATAATTGTAAAGAGATAATTTTAATTTTAATATATTAAAATTATCATTATAGTTTAAATTATTTAAGAGATAATAGATAAACTTTATATATATTAAAATTAAAAATATTACTAACCCATGCATCTCTAGAGAAACAAAATTAATTAGTAAATTGAAAAAGTTATTTAAATTTCTGAAATACTGAAATATTGAAAGAATATATAATTACAAAAGAGAAAAAAATTTAAAGCTTTTTTTTTCATATTTTGAATTTTTTTGTTTTCTTACATAAAAATTATATAAAATTTAAAATTTTATCTAATTCTTTTAAATATTACTTAAATTTTCAAAATTATTTATTTAAATTGATATGAAAGATATAATAATTCAATATAAAATTATAAAAAGTCAAGTATTAGCGGCATTTATTAGAAAAACACCGCAAAAGGTAAGCAATAGCCAAAAATGCCACAAAAAATCATTTTATTTTAAGGTTTAGGGTTTAGAGTCTATAGTTTACAATTTATGATTTGGGGTTTAATGTTTTAGGGTTTTAAGGTTTTATGGTTGATGACTTTAGTGTTTAGTGTTTAGTGTTTAGTGTTTAGTCTTTAGTGTTTAGGATTTAGGATTTAGGGGTTTAAAGTTTAGCGCAAAAAATCATTTTATTTTAAACAAAACCGTGCCACTTTGCTCCCTGTATTCGCACCCATCATCCAAGTGGCCATCATGTATTCGTTCTAGCAACTCATGCACTCTTTCATCCTCTTCTATTTATTATTTAACTAGTTTCTTTATATTAATTAAAATAAAATTTATTTTTAATTTAATATGTAAAATCTTCTGAAAAAATTAATGACACGTAAAACAATTGAAACTAAAAACATAGAAAAATATATGTTAAAATGAAAAAATTAAAATACTGTTATTTAAAATAATTTTAAAGTTTTTGGGTATATAACTGATTGTTTTTAATTTATATATTAAATAATTTCTTATATAATTGTAAAGAGATAATATTAATTTTAATATATTAAAATTATCATTATAGTTTAAATTATTTAAGAGATAATAGATAAACTTTGTATATATTAAAATTAAAAAATTGCTAACTCATGCATCTCTAGAGAAACAAAATTAATTAGTAAGTTGGAAAAGTTATTTAAATTTCCTAAAATGTTTAAAGAATATATAATTACGGAAGAGAAAAATTTTTTCAAGCTTTGTTGTTTTTGTTTTCATATTTTGAAATTTTTGGTTTTGTTTTCTTACATAAAAAATTATATAAAATTTCAAATTTTATCTAATTCTTTTAAATATTACTTAAATTTTAAAATTTATTTATTTAAAATTGATATGAAAGATATATTAATTCAATATAAAAATTGTATAAAAGTTAAGCATTAGCGGCGTTTATGAGAAAATGCCGCAAAAGGTAAGCAATAGTGGCCTTTTTGGTCCAAACAGCACAAAAAGTTGAGCAATAGTAGCGTTTTTGGTCAAACGCTACGGATATGTATTATTTTTTGCAAAATGGTGTTGTTTTGTTAGCCCCGAATTGCCTTGCTCTTTTTCCCAAACTCAGTTCCTCCTCCCCAAAATCCCTAAGTAATTTCCTCAGTACCCTTTCCCTTTTTCCTCAATTCATTTCCCCCAAATCAGTTCCCACTCACCCCCCCTGAAATCCCTAATTTCACTCAAAATCCCTATTTTTTCCCCATTTTATTTTCCCCAAATCATTTCTTCCCTACCTTGAAATCCCTAACTATAACAGCCCGATTTTGGGCCTAGTCAGAATAGTGGTTTCGGAACCACTATTCTGGGGCTGGAGAAATTATTTTTAATGACATTTTATGTGTTATAGCATGATTATATGAGTGCATGAAAGTTTTGGTGAAATAATTTTAGCGATTTCATGCTTAATTGCGAAAAAAGACTAAATAGCGTAAAGGGCAAAAGTTTTGTTTTGCTAGCTAAAGGTGTCAAATAGCTATAGAATATTAAATTAGGGTCTTTATTGAGTTAATAGACTATAAGTATGTTAGTGGCTGATCAAGGAGACAACAAAAGGTTGAAAAGTCAAAGTTGGTGTGCATTAGGTGACTTATTTGGTAATAAAATAAAACAAAAAGAAAAAATTGTTGTCATCTTTTCATCTTCCTTCTTCCCCACCAAAAATACCAGCAAATATGGGGTTTTGAAAGCTCAAAAATTTCAGCAACTTATATCCCTTACAAGTAAGTGATTTAGATGCCTATTTTTAATAATTTTTGTAGTTTTGGAACCCTTGTAGCATGAACTAGCTAATGGGGGGACTATTTTGTGAAATGGTTGATAGTCTAGGGATTTGTCATGAAAAGATTTATGTTGTTTTCTGAATTTTTATGGAAGAAAATGAGTCTTGGTTGTGTAATAAACAACTTTTGTGAAAAGATTTTCATGGAAAACACCTAAAAGGGTTATTTTGTAAAAGTTATAAAATAGGTTGTAATTGTGTGAAATAGTGGAAATTTGGGGTTGTCATAATAGTAATAATTGGTCGGTTAGCTTGGCTAATAAGGAAATTTGATAAAAATCGATTTCCGGGCCTAAGGGTAAAATGGCCATTTTTGTAAAAGTCTAGGGGCAAAATGGTCGTTTTGCCAAAAATGTGAATTTTGATTTTTCAAATTTATTTAGTGATTAAATGAGTGAATTTCATCATGTTAGATCAAAAAAATCGAGATTTGGGCTAAAATTGAGAAAGTGTGTGGTTAAAGACAAAAAGAGAATAATTAGCCGAAATTGCATTTAAGGTAAGCCCGTGTGATTAAATGAGCATGATATTTATGCCATTGTTATTATACTTAAAAATCTATCTTGCCATGATTGTATTAAATTTTAGGTTGATGATATTGTTTATGAGAAAGTGATGTCAAATGTAAATAACATTTACGTGTTGATTAAATGCTTAGAGATTTGATGGAATATGATATTCCATTGAAACGAGAAAGTTGTATGTAAATAATACAACTACATTGTTATTATATGTGTTTAAATTGATATAGCATGAATTGCTTGGTTGTGGAAATGATTATGTTTAATGAATATTGAGATAGTAGAATTCCCGTTTGAACCTTAAGAAACAATTCGGATATTCATGCATGACATTCGGGTTATTTGTGTGCCAGTGTAAGACATGTCTGGGGCATGCATCGGCTACGAGATGTGTCAGTGTAAGACTATGTCTGGGGCATGGCATCGGCACGGATATGTGAGAGCTGGTGTAAGACCATGTCTGGGACATGGCATCGACTTGATGGATGAGCCAGTGTAAAACCATGTCTGGGACATGGCATCGGCATTAACCCTATGTTTGAGGCTTAGTGAATATCCGTTAGCTTTCCAAATGGTTCAAACGGTGAGAGTTACTGTTTAAGCTAAATGAGAAAGGTTATGACCATATTGTGAGTGGTACAGGTACTTACATGAAATTGATGAGATGTGAATTCAATTCGAGTTATATGATTAGTAAGGAATGAATATGAGCATGTTAAGTAACACAAGTATGTATGCCAAGCTCATGAGAAATGATTTCAGTTTATGATACACATTTAGTGAAGATGTAAATAGGTAATTCATGCTTATGAGAATGATTTTATGATGACCTTCTGATTATAGGTCTATAATTATGATGTATGAATATGTAACCTTACCAATGTGGTGAAAATGAATTAATATGGTGTGATAAACTTAGTATCTTTAATTTACACTAAAATAGTTTTGGACAACAGCCATAGTCCGAATTTGAAAATCCACCAAAAATTGTGAAAATTGAGTTAGAGGATGAATAAAATATGAAATTAAATCCTAATGAGTCTAGTTTCACATAGAAGAAACGGTGTAAGCAAAAGAGTTTCATATTATGAAATATTTAAATTGTTGTGAGATAGAGTCAAAATGACTTCGAAATCCCTTGTTCTGATTTGAGAAAATCATTGAAAATTGTAAAAAAATATTTATGAGTTATAATTTATATTATTAAATTATTAATGAGTATATTTTCAATATAAATAGACGGGAACATCATCCGAGTCCCGTATTATGAGATAATTAATTTTTAGTGAAGAGGGGTCAGAACTGTCAGACAACGAAAAAGGGGTAAATTTAAGGAATAAACTGTACTAATTGGCTAAACCAAAAATTTTAAAAATTTTATGGAAAGAATATATATGAGTCTAGTTTTAGGTAAAATTAGCGGAACATAATTTTGAGTTCCTTAGCTCCAGATATAAATAATTTTGTGACTGTGACTCGAGAAAACAGCTTGACTGGAACACGAGTAAAAATGCAAATAGGGTTGTATTACCATAAGGAGCAAGTTGATAAATTGCTTATTATTTTCATACGGTCTTACTAAGATATAAAGTTTACTCCCTTACTTTCCTTTCCTTTAGTGTTTTCAGGTTAGCTCGGGGTTGGAGATCGTCGGAGGCAGCATCACACGCATCACACTATCAAGTCGCTACCTTTGGAATATTGAAGTATATATTAGAAATTTCAAATGAGTGGCATGTATAGGGATCTAGTTGATTGACATGTATTACTTTGCTTTGGCCAAATGTGTTGGCTTATATTGAGTTATATGTATATGGCCATGAAATGTGGCTCATATTGATTATGGCTCGTAAGCCTAGCTATTCATGTCATGTCTAATGTTTATAATGTGACTATGTTTGTTTGCCATGCATGGTTGGTAATATGACATATGTGTTGGATGTATGCTCTAAGACCAATTGAGGAGGTCATAGCTATGCAGTAATTGTACGTTATAAACACAACGTGATAATGATTGAACATGAGTGCTTGATGGATAAGTTGGTAACCATAGTATAATGGTAAAAAGTGGTCATCAAAATGACAAGTCTTATTAATGTGAAATAAGGAATCTAGACTTGGTATCGCATGAGTAGATGCATTACTTGTAATAGGACATGTTAATGTTAAGAATACGTCTTAATAAAGAGTGTTTGATCACTAAAATGATGCCATGATTTGCAATTTTGATGTGCATAAGGCTGTAAGAGATTTTGGGTAACATGAAGGCTTGGAAAATAGCCTAAGCGTTGGCCACATGGGCTGAGACACGGCAGTGTGTCTCAATCTGCGAGGGACACGGCCTGGAGACACGGGCATGTGGCCCGACCGTGTGGTTCGATGTGCATACTGGCGTCATCAACAGAGAGTTACACGGCCTGAGGACACGGGCGTGCCAAAGGAACAAGGGCGTGTCCCTATGTCCACGCAGGCGTGTGACCCTGTTTCATGGAAAAATTTTCTAAGTTTTCCTGAAACTTTTCAAAGTTCTCGGTTTAGTCCCGAATCAATTTCGATGAATGTTTTGGGCTTCATAGACCCAAATAAGGGACGACATGCATGTGTTTGAAAGGTTTTGAATTAAAAGAGATTTTATGGCCCGATTTTTGCATGAATGTGTATGTTTAAGTCTGGTAATGCCTTGTACCCTATTCTGGCATCGGGCATGGGTAAGGGGTGTTACACTAACAATTTTTCCAATTCCATTTATTTTTTCCCCATCTTTTTTTCCCCAAATCGGTAGCCCTTTGCATCGCTGTCGGCAGCCCTCTGTTGCTTTGCTCGGTAAGTTTTTTTTCCATTTTGTTTGATTGTTATTTTTTTATTGTTAAGTGAGTAAAACTATATTTTGTTTGATTAGTACCCATCTTTGGGTCAATAACAATCTGACAACACTCATTCAACAATTTGTATATGTTTTGAAAATGGCACTGCTTTTTTCTCTTCTCCACCTATTGATTGATGGCTTAGCAAATTCTAACATTAGGGAAAGAATAAAAGATGGACTAATTGAAGATAACATGTCTACTTTATGGGTGTTTTTGTATCAGATTATTTTTCTGCAACAAATAAAATCTATTTAATCTCACAAAATAAAAAAAAACTCACAGAGAAAATCAGTGAATGTACCACATTTTGTCATTGTTTCAACCATAACCTTATGTATGCCAAACTTAAATTTCTTCAAATTTTTTTGAGGAAGACAATGTGTTTGTTTGATTGTAAATTCAGAACTTAAAGCAAAAGGGATTAAATTCATAAACAGATTAATCAACATGAAGATGTCACTTCACTTCAATATTTGTACAAATGATCATCTTGATGCTGAAGAGATTTTCTATAGTAATTTGTAATACTTTGGTTTAAGTTTCATTTATATTTACTTTCTAAACTTGTGTTATTTTTAGGAGAGATTTGCTTTAGAGGTCTCGAATAATCATGTGAAGAAGGCATTAGAAAAAAAATGGAGAGACTATAGAAGTGCTTTAAAGAAGGAATATTTTAAGAAAAATATAAGCCTCGAAGAGAAATTGCAAAATGTCCCGTCAGGAATGCTGAGGTACCAATAGGAAGATGCAATTAGATTTTGGAATTCAAAGAAAGGAGAGATATTACATACTTCCAAACTCTTATAATTATTTCGGTTTATAGTATTTACTGTATATGTAATAATAATTTCATAATGTAGGATTATGAGCAAGTTAGAACTACAAGTAGGCAAAAACAAAAATTCACACACACGGCTGGGTCGAAAAGCTTTACTTGTTTAGCTAAGGACGAGGTATTTTGAATTTGTTAATTGTGTCAAATATTAATTACTTTCTACTAAATAATATTTTTACTACTATATTGTAGGAATTGTCGTTTGGTCAAAAAATTGGATGCCTTTAGCTTTTTGACATTACACATAGAAAGAAATAAGAATCTCCTATGACTACTGAAGCTGCAGAAATTATGGTATATTTACTTAATAAAATTTGAATTATTTTAAATATTTATCATTTTTAATTATATTGGTTTAATTTGTCGTTTGTAATGCAAATAATGGTAAGTTATGTTGCATTTGTTTTGATTATATATTTCGTTTCTAACTTTTTGATTGATTTATTAGGAGAAACTAAAGGATAAAAGGGCAAAGTATGAAGTGATCACTTCGAGTGCACTACAGCAAAACAGGTTTTTAGCGGCGTTTTTAGCGGCGTTTTTAGTGGCGTTTGGATTGAGAACACTGCAAAATAGCAGTGTTTTTCTCATAAACACCGCTAAAGGTAAAGCAGTAGTGACCTTTTTCCCATAAACGCCACAAAAGGTAAAGCAATAGCGACGTTTATGAAAAAACGCTGCTAAAGGTAAAGCAATAAATATTTTTTTACTTTTATTAACACGACACCGTTTTGATAGCATTCATTAACTTTGATTCTTTTTTCTCAGAACCGGTATCACGTGATAGTTCTATTAATCTTGACGATATTGATAACTAAATTATTATTGAAGTTTTGGGTCCTTAAAGGTATGGTCGGGTTCGATTTAAAGGATCTTTTGTTAACCCAACCCAATATTCTGGATCCAGCTCGCAACAATACATGCCTTGGGGGAGTCAGGCTCAAGCTGAAGTTCAAAGGTTAAGAGACCAGATTACTCAGATGCAAGCGAGCATAGTTGAGCAAATTACTCAACTTAAAGCGGAGGCAACATCGAAAGAAGCAGAGGTTCAAAGAAATATAAAGAACTCTAGCTACAACTTAAAGTGGAGGCAGTAGCAAGGGAAGCAGAGCAAAGCAGAAAATATGACGCACTCCAGCTACAACTTTAAAATATGATGTAGATGTTTCAGTAGTTGCAGAATCCTCCATCTTAGATGTTTGTTTTCTTATTCACTACAGCAAAACAGGTTTCTAGCGGCGTTTTTAGCGGCGTTAGAATGAAACACGAGCATTAGCGTCGCTTTTTAACAAACGCCGCTATAGGTTCACCTTTAGCGGCGCTCCGCAAAACTTATGCTCAATGCCGTTCTTTTAACTGAGCTTCAGTGGTGTTAGTGGCACTTTTTTAAAAATGCCGCTATAAATCAAGTATTAGCGGCGCTTTCAAAAAAACGCCACAAAAAATTTTATTGAGCTTTTAATGGCTTTAGCGGCGCTTTTTTAAAAACGCTGCTATAGGTACACTTTTAGCGGCGTTTTTTAAAAAACGCCGCTAATGCTCGATAAAAAATTTTTGCGTCGCTTTTAGTGGCTTTAGCGGCGCTTTTTTAAAAACACCGCTATAGATCGAGTATTAGCGGCGCTTTTTGAAAAACATTGCAAAAATATTTCATCTATCTATTTATAATTTAACTGGTTTATTTATATTAAAATACAATTTATTTTTAATTGAATATTTAAATTCTTGAGAAAAAATAATGACACGTAGAAAAAATTTTAAAGTAAAAACATAGAAAAATATTTGTTAAAAATGGGAAAAATTAAAATACTATTATTTAAAATAATTTTAAAGATTTTTGGTATATGACTGGTTGTTTTTAATTTATATGTTAAATGTTTTCTTATATAATTGTAAAAAGATAGTATTAATTTTAAAATATTAAATTAATTATCATATAGTTTAGGGTTTATGGTTTAGGGCATATGGTTAAGGGTTTAAGGTTTATGAGTTACCATTTTAAGGTTTATGGATTATTGGTTTAGGGATTATGGTTTAAAGTTTAGGGGTTATGGGTTTAAGGATTATGGTTTAAGGGTTAGGGGTTAGGGGTCTAAAGTTAAGGATTTATGTTTTAAGACTTAGGGTTTATGGTTTAAGGATTATGGATTAGGGATTAGAGAATAGGAGTTTAGGGTTTAGATTAATTAGTGTTTTTTAATTTATATGATAAATATTTTCTTATATAATTGTAAAAGAGATAGTATTAATTTTAAAATATTGAATCAATTATTATTATAGTTTAGGGTTTACGGTTTAGGGTATATGGTTAAGGGTTTAAGGTTTATGAGTTACTGTTTTAAGGTTTATGAGTTACTGTTTTAAGAGTTGGGATTTAAAGTTTAGGGGTTAGGACTTAAGGGTTTAAGGTTAATGTTTTATGTTTTAAGATTTTAGGGTTCAGAGTTTAGAGATTAGGGGTTTAGGGTTTAGATTAATTAGTATTTTTAATTTATATATTAAATAATTTCTTATATAATTGTAAAAGAGATAATATTAATTTTAATATCTTAAAATTATGATTATAGTTTAAATTATTTAAGAGATAATAGATAAACTTTGTATATATTAAATGGTTTAGGATTTAAAGTTTACTTGATATTTGTTAAATGATGAAATTTTATATAATCAATTAATGTTTTTATTTTCAAAATATTTAATCTAAATCATTTGATATATTTAAATATTATATTTAAAAATTTGATAACAAATAAAATAAAATATAAAATAGAGATAGTGGCATTTTATAAAAATATAAAAAAAATACAATAACGACAATTTTAGCATTTTTATAAAAAACGCAGCAAAAATGATTTTACTTGAAAAAAATGACGCCATTTTATCCCCAAATTTCCCCCCTAAACCCCCGACTTTTCCCCTAAAACTGGTATCCTCAAAACACCCTTTAGGTGTTTCTCTCTGCCACTTTTGCTACTTTCCAATTTTCCCAGCTAAATAGTTTTCTTTTAAAAATTTTGAATTCTTCTTGCATTCATGTGCTCCACTGATCTGAAACTGTCATGCTCTTTCTTTTTCATTAACCCATTGCATTATTCCACTTCACTTTGTTCTAAATTTTCAGATTTCCATCTGGGCTTTTATCTTCCCCTGTTTTTATTTTGTGGGTTCTATAGACAAGGTAAATCTGTTTGTTTCATTGTAAAAGTTGTTTACAACATTAATTTTCCCGAGAAAGCTTTTCTATGAGCAGTTTTTTTTTCCTCCTTTGGAGATGTAGTGTCATGTTAATTGTTTGCAATTTTTTTATTTTAGTTTTTCCTTATTCAGAAGCTGCAGGATTTGAGATTATTTATTTTAAAGCTAGTGATTTGAAAGAGTTTTTTTTTTAAAATTTTAAATTACAGCCATGGATTTGAAAATTTCAGCTATTCGCATGACTTGGTAAACTGAAGCTTTATTGGGTTTCTCTATGGCGATTTTAGTTCTTTTTGGTTGGTGGGTTCAATTCAGATTTGGTGGTTAAATATATTTTGTTCTTAAATTTTCGTTGATATATTACTTGTATCTTATATTTCAAAGATTGTAAGTCAAAATTCCAATTTTTTTTTGTGGTCATTTTTAAAGAATTGGCTCCTCATATTGAGGATTTGATTGATAGACTTGTGCTCTTGTGTTTTAAGTACTCTTAATGATTACTTACAATGCATTATTGTAGGAATACATGTAATATTGAACCAGCTAAACTCCTCTGATTCAATTTTCAGAGTAGTGATGCAGTGCTCTCTCAGGCCTAGAGTTGTTTGAGCACTATGATTGAGGAGCATTGCAGATCGTTGTATGCCTAATGTTTGTTTCATTTATTTCTTATTTGTCTGCTTGAGACTTTTTTTCTTCGTATCAATTCTTAGCTTCAGTTTTTTCTATATTTTTTGTTTTCTGTTTAAACTTTGAAAGATTTTGATGTAGTTTATCGAAGAGTTCGATTTATTGAATTTTCTTGATCTGTTTATTCTTTCTGCTAAACCTACGTGTTGGAAATTTTGGGTACTTAAGAGATTCAGGCATTTAGCAGACATTTTACTTATCTAACTTGTGTGGTATTTAGGTGACAAGATTGAAAAATTAGTTAGGTAGTTATTGGGTTTCGGTATTATGAAATATTATTAGGTTCAAGTATCAGTACCCAAAATTGTGGTTATCCTGCCCTTGCCAGTCCTTGATTCATTTGTAAGAGGCTGCTTGTGGTAGTAGTAGAGTCATATATCTTTCTGTTTATATCTGAATATAGCCATGAGTCAACTGAATGCCATATCTAATAGATGTGCTTTGGGAGCCTTAGTTTGCTTTAGTGTTGGCATTTTCTTGGGTTCTGGCTATTTATCTTGGACTTTAATCTTAAAAATTGTTTAGTTTAGGTCATTATCAGTTTCTTAGTGCTTGTTTCCAAATTTGATGCATTCTATATTGGTCTTAATTTTGATTTGTTTGTGGTCTTACTAATAACCACATTGCATGTGTCTCCAACTCTTTTAATGGAAATTACGCCTTTCCATTCTATTCCCTTAAAGTTAAAGAATGATTTTTTCCTTTGAATGTAATTTAGTGCAACTTATAATTGTGAGAGTTTGTTTGTTATATTTACATAGTCTCGACTTCCTTATGCTACATAACCTGGATAGTGACTTTTAATTATATCCCTCTGTTAAGACTTAGTAGTTTGCTAGCAATTTTTATTGTTTGATAATTGCCTCAACTAAAATTATATAAAATATTTTATGTTATATTAAATTTTTACCTCTATGATAGGCAACAAGGTGACTTTTTATCATGGAAAATGTTAGGTAATATGCTTGTATGTATGCCCATACAAATATTACTCAATTTTACATTATTTTAAAAATCTAAATCCAAATCTTGAAAAACTAATTTCCAATTTTTTTTCTTTTAAATTCAATCAATCTACTAAACTTATGTTTTAGATTTTCTCTCTTTAAAATGATAGGCTTATGGTTTTGAAGAATCATAAAATGGGCAATCAAATAGCTTTATTCGACTGCTGTCAATTTACCTTTTCTTTATTGAAACAATATTTAAAAAAGCTAGCAATTTATTTTTTTTTGTAAAATAATATAATATTATGAAATTTAAATGAAAAAAATATGGTAATATTAATTTATTTTTATAATGACACTTTGAATACATTGTGCATTTTTCTTAATTGCTAAATTTGTCTTTTTTAGTTACAATCCTGGTCCTTTTTATTGCTGAATCTAGTCTGTTCTTTTGCATCTGAAGGCACACCTTGCATCATAGATTGTGTGATGGCTGAGCTTGAAAAATTGGGGCAAAAGTACCGTGTAGCTTTGAGGTAAAGCCTCCATTAACCTTTAATATATAGTATCTCTTTACAGTGTCTTATCTGGCTAAATGCATCTAAATGTTAGTCTCTGTTTCTTAATTTGCCCTCAAACTGTTTTGGAACCTTGATTCATTTGTTTCCATACGACTTGGTTCAATGCTTCTGAATGTTAGTCTTTGTTTCTTAATTTGCCCCCAATCTACCTTTTGTACTTTACACTTAACTGTCCTATCTCTATTCTACCTTGGCTATTCATTGCTTTTTATGTTACAGGTGTAGTTTCATGAACTTTTCTAGAAATACAAGGTGCTTAAAGTGTAAAGAAAAGGGTCCAAAGAGGGTTGCAACGGATGATGTTCAAATGAAGAAAGGGGATTGGAACTGCCCAGGGTAAGTTTCTTTTTGGTTTATATTGTTAAGAAGCCTTTTTGTTCTTCACGAATATCCATCTTCAGTATAATTCTATTAAATAGAATTTGTACTGTAGTCCCATATTTTATGATCTGCTAGATGATTTGGCTACATCCATGCTTGTCCTCTTGTTGCAAACTAAGTCTCATGCATATCTTATTAACATAGATTGTAATGCCATCAAGAAGTATGTTGCTTGTGTTGACCATTTGTGATTTGAACTTATTTTTAATGATATGGTGCAAACTGAAAGATCTTTGATACGTAAGGTCTTAGCACTAGTTAACGTTGCATACATTTGATTAATTAGCTTTTAAAATATATTTGTATAAAGAATCTTAATTTTTTACTAATTTAAATAATTTTTTATTTTTATATTTGTAAAAGAAATTAGCTAGTTATAAAATAAATAAAAATAGAATTTAGTTTGGTTGAGATGATTATAGTTTTCTAACTTACAAATAGTTCAAATTGAAATCAATTTATTTGAATAAATTGAAATTAAATTGAAATAACTAATAAAATGGTCAATTTATAGTTTTGTCCTCTATCATGCTAAAATTTAATATTTAATCCTCATACTTTGATTTGACATAATTTAATTTAATTGTTATCTATTAGTTCAATCAGTTAGTATTGTTGATTCTATCAAAATGCTAATTTGAATTTTATTATTTTAAAAATATAAATTTTAGCATTTTAGCCATAATAGTTAATATTGTTAATTGACTATTGAATTAATTTATTAAATTATATCAAATTAATTGAATGAGCTCTTTGTCATAATCATTATATTTAATTTGATGTTTCTCTCCAAAATTTTTATGACATAACAAGTTTATTCTAAAGAATCTTGGGTGGCAAATGGAACAGGAGAAACCAATTACACTAGATTGCGGTCCAAGAACAATTTGTAGAAGGCACATAATGACTGGCTCCTACCTTTACGAATGCTTGTGGGAGGCATTGCAGCAACGAATAAGAATGGGATTGATCAACATGCAGTTGACACCGTATGTGCTCTGAATTCGAATTCAGGTGTGAGTTTAAGATATTTTATGTGCAAAAAATTATTAGAGTGCCTTATGTTTGTATGTTAGTTAAGCAGATTATAGATAGAACCTGCAGTAGGATCAACTAATTAGTTGATCAAAAACTACACCCAATTTTGTAAACGTCTACTTGCATATTTGCATATACTTATTAATAATCTCATGTCAACTAATTATTCTTTTTTTTATTTAATTGTTTTGTTTTCAACATTTTATTTTTATTTGAGTTGAAAGAAAAAAACACGAATTGTAATTTTGACTTGGAAAAGAGAATATTCATTAGCGACTTAATTAATTTTTATTTTTATTTTTATTTTAATATTTAAGATAGCTTGAGTTCTAACTTTTGGATTTTAATTGTGTTATTAATTTATTATTTTAAATTCTAAATTCTAAATTCATTAATTTTTATATTTAGTTTTAAAGTTAAAATTTTAATAGAAAATTTAATTTAACTAATATTTTTATTTATCTTTAAAAGTATATAGTTTAAAGTTTAAATTTCAAAAATAAAACATTATCTAATATTTATCATAGAAAATAAATATTTTTTAATTAAAATATTTTTTTAAAGGTTATATTCTTTAGCGGCATTTGTGGGAAAAGCGCAGCTAAAGGTTTGTTATATAGCAGCGTTTGCGGGAAAAGTGTCGCTAAAGGTCATGGTCTTTAGCGGCGTTTGTGAAAAAAGCGACGCTAAGGTCATGGTCTTTAGAGGCGTTTGCAGGAAAAGCACCGCTAAAGATCATGGTCTTTAGTGGCGTTTGCGAAAAAAGCTCCACTAAAGTTCATGGTCTTTAGCGGCGTTTTTTTAAATAAACGCTGCAAATTTTTGCAGCGTCTGCTATAGCGGCGTTTTTTGCGGCGTTTGTGAAAGTGCCGCAAGTAGTTCTAGCGGCGCTTCTAAAGGTAAAAAAAGGCCGCTAAAAGTTTATTCTCCTATAGTGATTGTAAGAATATTTTAACATTATAACTTTTGAAAATAATAAATTTTGTTATTTCATTTATTAATTTAGACCATATACATATTTCTTTCGTTGGATTTGAAGTATAATTTAGATTTGCAATTTTTGGTTGGATTTGATGTTACAATAAATTATGTTGACAATTCGGGTTTTATATGAATGAAAATGTGATGTTAAAAATCTGCTAAAGGTAGTCGCTTTTTTTCACAAATGCCACTAAAGAACATGACTTTTAGCGGCGCTTTTACTAAAAACACCGCTAAAGAACATGACTTTTAGTGGTGTTTTTAAGAAAAGCGTCGCTAAAGATCATGTTCTATAATGGCGTCTGTGAGGAAAGTGCTGCTAAAGGTCATGTTCTTTAGCGGCGTTTTCCCACATAAACGCGCAAAATTTAGCGGTGTCATCTATCGTGACGTTTTTTGCAGCACTTATAAAACGAGGCAAATAGTTTTAGCGGCGCTTAAGCCCAAAAAAGGCCATTAAAAACCTGTTTTGTTGTAGTGAACATACCTTGATATTGGTTTGGATTGGATCAAGCAAGTTGACTTCCCTATTTTGTGAAGATTGGATCTAATTAAGTAAACTTGGAGCATATCCTGAAGATTTGAAGACATATCCTGGGCTTATTGAAGATATTCATCGAACTTATTATCCAACTATTTTATTGGAAAGATTGATTGTAATTGATTTCATATGTTTGCAAGCCTTGAATGATTTTAAATTAAGGAGACTTGTATAGGTGATGTACTAAGAATTTTAGTACTTTTCTTAAGTAAGAAACTTGTCATTGTAAGTGTATGAAGTGTGAAAACAAGTAAATTACTTGGTTTTCAACCTAAATCTTTAGGGGGGAAACTTATGAGAGAGTGATCTAGATTTTAAGTGCAAAAGTGAGGTTGTTAATCTGGTGAGTGTTAAAGCTTGTAATCACTTGTAGTATGAGATGTTAAGATAGTGGATTATGTCTTTGGAGAAAACCCTGCAAACTTAGAGAAACCGAATTACGTAAACATATCATTGTGTTCTTTATTCTTCATCAGTTCTTGAAGTAATTACCACTACTGATGTCACTGTTTCTGACAGTGCTCAATTTTATTTGCATAGCTCTAACTTCTTTTAGGGGGTAATTGAGAAATTAAGCTGATCTCTAAAGCCAATAATGGATATGAAGATAAGCTGGCAAAATTCGGAGTAGATAGATCTGTTTATTCCCTTTATATTCTACCATGGTCTGTTTCATTCTTTTTTCTTTTATTTGAATGTTGGCTTTTTTTGTCACTGGTGCTATTATCTTGGATATTTGTATGGTGCTTTTGGACTTGGAGGATGTTATAATTTGTCCATGGTTAAAGATGAATAAAGCTTTTACTTAAGAAAAAGGTTCAATTAAACTCAACATACTCAATTTAGATTTGATTTGAGTCTTAAAATTAAGGAAACCCAAAAATCAATTTTTAATTTGATATATAAAAGTCTCATTAAAGTATATGGGATCCAATAATCGAATTTAAATTTGATATATAAAATCTCATTAAAGATCATATTAAGCTCAACTTTAGAAATGCAATTGTTTAACTTAATATTGAAAAAAATAAAGATTAATGTTAGATCAAGTTTAAAAACACCTGAAAATCTTAAATTTTTATGTTTTAAATTAAGATATAAATTAAGATATATAAAAAAATAGATCTATATAGAATATATATGTTTAATCATGAAGTGAGATGTAGTGATTGTTTAACTTATTTTTAATCATAAAATTAGAGATTTGATATTCAATTATGAGAATCAACGGTTTATATATATAGACAACACCCACGATTTGAAGCAAATTTTAAGTAATGTTTAGTATAGTTTTCAAATTTTGCATGAAGAAAAGGAAATTGTTAAAAACCCTAAATCAGAATGTTGGACACTGTATACTAAAAACGGTACTAATCTGCTATTACAAGTTGTAAGTTACCGCATTTTCTTTCACACTTTTCCCAAGGCGTGATCCAATGGCCGCATGTTTTTGCTTTTATGGGATTTAGTTCCAACCATAGATTTATATGCTTTTATGGGATTTTAATTAATAATATATGATTGTTTTTAGTTTTATTTTTAAATTTTAAAACTCTGTTATTAATATATTTTATAAGTTCATAATATATATGAATCAGAGAATTTTATATAGTTAAAAGAATAAATTATTTTATATATTTATGTAATTTCTGAACAAGGCCTACGTGTATTATTTTACATTAGAGGTGACTAGGTTTGAGCTAAAGTTGCAACAATTAAAAGTAATATGGCAATATTTTTATAAGATATCATTTTATTTTCATTTTTACGATATCAATGAATAATATATGATGGTTTTAGTTTTCTTTAATTATAAAATTTATTATTAATTATCAAATAATTATTAATTATAAATATATAATATACGTGAATAGAGAACTTTATATATTCAAAGAATAGACTATTTTATATATTTATGTTATTTTTAAACAATGCCTACCTGTACTATTTTACATTTGAGGTGACTGGGTTTGGGCTAAGATTGCAATAATTAAAAGCAATATTGGATAAAAGTAATGAGATGTAGATTTTTTTTAATTTTCAATTTAGCCTATGAATAAAAATTGTAAAGATTAAATATTTAATTTATTATTATATAAAATATCAAAATAGATATCTAAGGGCATAATTTTAATGAGAAAATTATTTTACTCTTTTACTTAATATACAGAATTTAATTTATTTATTTTATCAATAAAAAAACAAAAATTTTACCATTTTTGTGTACATATTTGGTTTGAAAGGGACATGTGCTTGCTGGGAATGAGCAAAAACAAGAAACCAATTGTATTAGTGGGAATAAAGAGAGTCAGTCATCATCATCTATATAATCATCAAAGTTTTACAAGGTTATTTGCAGGCTAGTTCAAATATAACAAGGATTTCACATAGTGTGATGACCAAATCATATATTATGACTTTCCGGTTTCAGATTTCTTGGGCCTAGTGTTTTGATACGACCTGTGATAAAAAAGGAAAGAAAAAAGAATGCCAAATGTCCCCGTTTTTAAGTGGAATAATTTTCTCAAAGCTTTAAAAAAGCAAAAGGGAATGAAGGAAGGAATCCACCCCCACAAGACAGCTATGCCCTATCCAATACCCATTGCCATTCCACGAACAATTTTCTTTTTCAAAGGAGATCTTAGCTTTATAATTTGTATTTGCAGCATTTTTATGTCTGCATGAAAGAAAGATTCTTATACCAATCACACAAATTAATACGGTTTAATTCACTTGGGAAACAAAGGGCCTTGTTCTTGAAAAATCACATCACTTTCTTCTTTATAGGATAATGTCTCTGAAAACTATATATTGTTTATATTACGAGACTCTTCATTATTTATGTCTCTGTTATGACATAAATACAAATATGATGTTCCAAAAATATAGAAAAATCTTTGAGAATATTAAACACACAATATATCGGATGACTCTTACTGAAGGATATATGGGAAATCACATTTCTGCACCTAATAATACATAAATCAGAACTGAAGGATATCACTCTAGGAGTGAAGAACTTCATAAAACCAAACAAACATATTATGACATATTTTTTATGCCTTTAGAAGAATGGCTTACACAGTACGCACACAAATATAAGATATATTCCTTCAATATCTGCATGCATGTAACTAACAGTCCGGGCACATCAAGACAAAGTGAAAAGTGAGGAAAAAAATATTCAGAGTTGCTGCCAT
Source organism: Gossypium arboreum (assembly GCF_025698485.1). Taxonomy (NCBI): domain Eukaryota; kingdom Viridiplantae; phylum Streptophyta; class Magnoliopsida; order Malvales; family Malvaceae; genus Gossypium; species Gossypium arboreum. The sequence goes on from NC_069079.1 coordinate 51,861,013, forward strand.
TAGTCTTTATATACATCAATCTTGCACCATAAAAGAAAAGAGAGATTTGAAAATGAAGGCAAGGGAACCCTGTAATGGTGGATGCTGCTATTGCTTACTTGTTGGATTCAGGATTGGGCCCACTAGGCACTTCATGAACATCTGCCTCAAACCGTCCATCTGTAGCACCATTTTTTCCGGGGGTTTGAGCTGCTGGGATCGACGTCGAAGAAGTCGAAAATGGGTGCAAATTTCTCGTAGTAGAGGAAGAGGAACAGATGGGACGAGCAAAGAGAGGAGAAATGAGGAGGAGGAGGAGGAAAAGCTGTAGTAGGGCACATGATTGTGAAGACAATATTATGGAAGTTGAGTTTTCAGAGATTGATTTGTGAGGCATCGCCATGAAATGAAATTGTAGTGAGAAATTGGAAACCACCCTGACCCCCCAGTAGTAACCCAGAAGGGATCAATATCCATGAACCAGTCGGACCACAACTAACTCTGGGTTTTTTTCTGTAAAAGAAAAAAAAAGAAGAAGTTATGATGGAATTAACGGTGGAGTTTGTGAAAGTTGAAAAATAAAGTTTTGATGCATTCCATGAACTTATGTTAACGAGGTTTTTAAGTTAAAGTTATATGACTTGTTTGTGAAATACCTTTAATGCCCAACCCTTCCTATAACATTTTCCTTAAAAGCTCTTAGCGGATTCCATATTCCTCATTTTTAAAAGCTTAAATGATATATATTTTATATACTACTCATGTTATTTTTTTTTATCCAATGTGGTGCTCGTAGTTGACAAAGGTTATATGTTTTGATATCCGAAGATTATGATGTTAACTTTTTTGTATTTAATTTGAGTTTTAGAGTTGATTTGATGAAATTTCATAATTAGCTCATAATATTAGCAATTAATTTTCATCAAATCAATTCTAAGACCCAAATTAAATCACATTCTTATTGTATTTGACAAATTAAACGTAAAATTAAACAAATTCATAATTAGCACTGAATTTATTTTATTAAAAAATTCATGAAAAACTCAAACATGGTAATATTAGCAATAAAGTTTCATTAAATCAACCCTATAACCGAATCAAACACTAAAATGTTAACACCATTACTTTTGGGTACCAAAATGTACAACTTTTGTCAAATACAAGTACCAGATTGGACCAAAAAATAATACAGGTATGTAACACCCCGAACCCGAGACCATCGCCGGTGTCGGACACGAGGGGTTAACAAGCCAAGTCCACATATTTTTGCCCACCAATTTGGCATTTCCAGTCAGGCTGGAAAACTGCGTCACCGTCGCCTTAAAAATCATATCTCGAGTTTCAAAACTCGGAAACCGGTTTCGTAAATTTTCCCTGAATTTAGACTCATATATCCATCCATGGATTTATTTCTAGAATTTTTGGTCGGGCCAATTGGTACAGTTTATTAGTTAAAGTCACCCATGTTACAGGGATCGACTACTCTGACCTTCGCGCGTTACAACTTGAATATCTCTCTGTACAGGGCTTTAATACTGGTGTCGTTTGTTTCTAATGAAACTAGACTCAAAATGGAATCTGTACATATAAAGCATGACTCCTAATTCTTTCTGGATAATTTATAGTAAATTTTTGAAGTTACGACAGGGGACCCAGAAACCGTTCTGGCCCTGTCTCACAATAGCTTTAATATCTCTTAACATGTAACTCCTATGACCGTTTCGTTTCTTCCATATGAAAGTAGACTCATCAAGGTTCATTTACATAGCTTATTCACTATTTAATACCATTCCTACAAATTTTGGTGATTTTTCACATTCACGTCACTGCAGATGGCAGCATCCTTTTTTTTTTTTTTAAGGGAGTCTTACCTATTTTGTAGTCTCCATGAACCAACTAGTCTTGCCATACATAGGTTCACATATGCTCATTTTAACCATACCAATGGCTGATCATGTGACCAACATTCCCACTTCCAATCCATAATCACATCATGACACCATATATATATATACAAACCGAAAATAGTCTAAGTTCGTACTTCACCTTTACGAGCCATTTTCGCATGGCCGCATACATATACATCACAGCATATTTAAACCAACAAAGGGTAGTCCTATACATGCCATTTCAAATTTCAACCAAAAATTTTACCAAGATGGAGGCTTTGATAGTGTAGATGACTTGACTTTAATGATCCCGAATCCGATTGCTATCGAGCAAAATCTATAAAGCGAGAGCCAAAGCAACGGGTAAGCATATTTATGCTTAGTAAGTCTCAAGCAATAAAATCAGCTTTAATTAAAGCAATACATTCACATAGCCAAATGCATCATTTCATTAATACACATTCACATAATCATACTTACTTCACCATCCCAACTCTTATGTTCATACACAAATAACGGCTTCGTTAAGGCCGATAACTCGTTCCATCATAGGAGCGGATATTCATACGCTCTTACTCCTAGCGCAAAAGCACACACCACACTTACCTTGTCATTGGGAAATTTCACAAGTGCATTAGCTAAAATTTTCCAGCAAGCTTATAATTTTCAAATCACATACCTTCGAGTTTAACCGGATATCGCTACTCGTTCAATTGCCTTGGGACATAGCCCGGTTATGGTAACCCGCACCAAGGCCTCACGGGACTTAACCCGGATATCACGATTTGCACAAATGCCTTGGTCTTAGCCGGATAGAATGACTCATACGAATGCCTTGGGTCTTAGCCGGATGTAGCCACTAGCACAATTGCCTTGGGTCTTAACCCGGTTATAATTTCCAGCATAATTGTCTTGGGCTTAGCCGGATATCATTCAATTTCTCATGCACACATACATCAATAATCATTGGACATACATATTTATTTTCGTTACTAAGGCTCAAACACAATTATAATCACTAGCATAATCGCCTTCGGGACTTAGCTCGGGTATCATTCGAATACTCATACACACATAAATCAATAATCAATACATCCATATTTCATTCCACATAATTCAAGTAAGGTCACTTCTTGAGGACTTACCTCGGATGTTGTCGAATGGCTTTTACGGCTATTCGATTACTTTTTCCTTCCCCTTGTTCAATTGTGGCCCTCTAAGCTCTTGAGCTAATTCAAACAAATTCAATTTATTAAAACCTCATTGTGCTAGCTTATGGCCGAATATGACAAGGAGTTTAAATGGTCATATGGCCACCCTTTAGCTTGAATACACAATGGTCATGCACATTTTATACTACATCAAGCAATTCAATACAATTCATTCGAGCATCAAGGAAAAGCTAAGGCCATCAAGAGGCTACCTAAGGCCGAATATACTTGTCCATGTTGAGGCCAATTGTGCACTTAATACCACACAAAAACAGCATGCGTTTTACTAGTTAATGCTTTGCATATTGTAGCTCAAAACTTATAATATAGCATCAAGCACTCATATGTGTGCTAGGCCGAATGTGCTTGCAATTTCACAATCATTCTTCAACATCTTCTTCTTTAAACAAACATATTCATCATTTACTTCATAACCAAAACATCATGTGCAAACATATATATACATATATGAGCATGGCCGAATTTCAAGGTGTCCATAGCCATCCAAAACACACACATTTTAACTAACATGCAAGAAGCATGAACCATGCTCATGAATGCATCATGGCGAATATGACAATCATGCCCTTTTTCAACTTCAATCATGGTTAAACAAAAGAAAACTCAAAGTCTTACTCAAGATGGCTACAAAGAAATCTCAAGAGTAGACAATCCATCATTGCATGCATCATCATCAAGCTTCACACTTAGCATGCAATGGCTTTATCACCATAACAACTTTGGCCAAATACCATTTCCATGGCATAACAAAGATTTGAGCCATGGCTAACATGCACATCAAGTTAGCAACCAAAACATGCATGAAACTCCTAACACAACCTCATACATACCTTAATCTTGATGCCAATTTGGCCAAATCACCTTCTAGATCTCTTCTAAACCAAGCATGAAGCAAAAATCCTCTTTCTTCCTCCTTATGATTTTCGGCCAAAAGGATGAGAAAGGAAGAACACAACAAATTTTTTTCTTCCTTCTTTCTCAACTCACGGCAAGGGGGGGATTACTACACTCACACACATTTTTTTTCATTTTTATCACCCATACACCTTTGTTTATTATTTCACCCTAATGCACCAACAAAACATGTTTCATGACATGTTTAGCCCATCCTCCTTGTCATGGCCAGCCACCACCTATAAAAGGGGAATTTGACATGCAAGTCCATTATTTTGCATGCATGCTTTAATTAGTCATCACACATTTCCTATCATACTTTCAAAGTTCACTACTAAGTCCTTTCTTGTGGAATTCACCCTTATAACACTAAATCAATCATCATAAAATGTCATACATGAGCACACACATATTATAGGCATCAAAATAAATTTTAATTATTTTATGCCTCGGTTTTGTGGTCCCGAAACCACATTCCGACTAGGGTCAATTTTGGGTGTCACAACTCTCCCCACTTAAGAAATTTTCGTCCCGAAAATCTTACCGTAAATAGGCTCGGTATCGCTCTTTCATAGAGTTCTCGGTTTCCCAAGTAGCTTCTTCTATCCGTGTTTGAGCTATAACACTTTCACTAGCGGGACCCGCTTGTTTCGCAACTCTTTCACTTCACGTGCGGGATACGAATCGGTTCTTCCTCATAACTCATATTGGCTTGAATTTCAACCGATGGACTAATCACGTGCGATGGATCAGATCTATAGCATCGAAGCATCGAAACATGAAAGACATCGTGAATCTTTTCGAGTTCGGGGAAAAATCAAACGATATGCCACCGGACCGACTTCGCCGGATATCTCATATGGCCCAATGAACCTCGGGCTCAACTTGCCCTTACTACCGAATCGAGTATTTTTTCCAAGCGAAACCTTGAGAAACACTTTATCTCCCACCGATACTCGATGTCCTTACGCTTCAGATCCGCGCACGACTTCGACGATCGGAGGCTATCTTCGAGCTTTCACGGATTACTTTCACTTTCTGCTCAAAGATCTCTAATCAAATCCACCCGAAAATTTTGCTTTCACCGAGCTCGGTCAAAACAATGGTGTACGGCATTTACGACCGTACAAAGCCTCGTAAGGTGCCATCCTAATACTTGATTGAAAACTATTGTTATAAGCGAATTCAATCAAAGGCAAATACCGCTTCCCATGAACCATCGAACTCGAGGATGCAACATCTCAACATATCCTCAAGTATCTGAATTATCCGCTCGGATTGACCATCGGTTTGGGGGTGAAAGGCGGTGCTGAAGTGCAACTTGGTACTCAAAGCTTCTTGCAACTTCTTCCAAAATCGCGAGGTAAATCTCGGATCTCTATCCGACACGATAGAATTAGGCACCCCGTGTAATCTCACAATCTGAGAAACGTACAATTCGGCTAATTTGTCCATTGAAAAATCCGTACGTACGAGGACAAAGTGAGTCGACTTAGTCAATCTATCTACCACGACCCAAATCGCATCCTTCTTACTTGCTGACAATGGCAGTCCGGATACAAAGTCCATTGTGACTCGATCCCATTTCCACTCGGGTATCGTGATCGACTGAAGTAATCCTGAAGGCACTTGATGTTCCGCTTTCACTTGTTGACATATTAAACATCTCGAAACAAAGTCGGAGATGTCTCGTTTCATACCGTGCCACCAAAACCGACGTTTCAAATCGTTGTACATCTTCGTACTCCCCGGGTGGATTGCCATTCGGCTACAATGGGCTTCGTTCAGAATTATCGAAATAAGTTCCGAATTCCTTGGAACACACAGACGACTTTTGAACCTCAAACAATCGTCATCATCGATCTGAAACTTCGATTCCTTGTTCGGAACACACTCGGCCCGCTTTGCAACCAACTCATCGTCGACCTTCTGAGCTTTACAAATTTGATGTATCAATAATGGTTTGGCTTTCAATTCAGCTACTAACACGTTGTCGGATCGAACGGACAACTGCACATTCATCGCTCGTAAAGTGAATAATGATTTACGACTCAAGGCATCCGCAACCACATTCGCCTTTCCCGGGTGAAAGTCAATGACCAGCTCATAATCCTTTAACAGCTCGAGCCAACGTCTTTGTCGCAGATTTAAGTCTCTTTGGGTCATCAAATATTTGAGACTTTTGTGATCCGAGTACACATGGCACCTCTCACCAAATAAGTAATGTCGCCAAATCTTTAGGGCGAATACGATGGCGGTCAATTCGAGATCATGGGTCGGATAATTTTTCTCATATGGCTTTAATTTCCTCGACGCATAGGCCACAACTCGACCTTCTTGCATCAATACACAACCTAACCCAAGTAGGGAGGCGTCACTATAGATGACAAACTCTTTGCCAGATTCGGGTTGCACTAGAATTGGGGCTTCAGTCAAATAAGTTTTCAGTTGATCGAAACTTTTCTGACATTTCTCCGTCCATTCGAACTTAACATCCTTTTGGAGTAGCCGTCATCGGCGTGGCTATCGTTGAGAAACCTTTACAAATCGTCGGTAATAACCTAAAAGCCCCAAAAAGCTCGAACCTCGAATATTTCTGAGGCTTCCAATTAAGTATGGCTGAAATTTTATTCGAATTAACTCGAATACCCGATCAGATACCACATGACCCAAGAAGCTAACCTCTCTTAACCGTAACTCACACTTGTGAACTTAGCATATAATTGCTTATCCCGTAAAATTTGCAAGACTAACCTCGTGTGTTTAGCATGTTCGGTCTCATTTCACGAATAGACCAAGATGTCATCAATGAACACGACTACGAATCGATCCAAATATGGTCTGAAGATCCGATTCATTAAATCCATAAATACCGCAGGGGCCTTAGTGAGCCCAAACGGCATCACTAGAAACTCATAGTGACCATATCTCGTTCTGAAGGCAGTCTTGGGTATGTCCGAATCTCGGATTCGCAATTGATAATAGCCCGATCTCAAATCTATTTTCGAGAACACGAGGTTCTTCAGTTGATCGAACAAATCATCGATACGTGGTAACGGATATTTGTTCTTTATCGTCGCTTTATTAAGCTGACGATAGTCGATGCACAGCCGCATGGTTCCATCCTTCTTTTTCACAAACAACACTGGTGCACCCCAAGGCGAAAAACTCGGGCGAGCAAAACCTCTATCCACCAATTCTTGCAACTGAGCTTTCAACTCCTTTAATTCCGTTGGTGCCATACGATACGGAGCTATCGAAATTGAGTGGTACCAGATACCAATTCGATGCCAAATTCTATTTCCGAACAGTGGTAAACCGGCAATTCTTCGGGAAAACATCCGGTATTCACAAACCACGGGCACAGATTCGGTTTTCTTTCGATTCCTTGTCATCGAAAGCACGACGCAAGGTACGCCGCACCCTTTTCTTACATATTTCGGGCCAACATTGCGATATTACGGTGGCAACCCTTTAAGTCCGTAGACTCAACCCGAATTATCTCGTTATTCGCAACCTCAAATCGATAGTCTTGCTTTTGCAATTTACGACCGCATCGTGCATGGTCAACCAATCCAAACCAAGAATAACGTCAATTCATCGAACGACAAAAGCATCAAGTCCGTCGGAAAACAAAACCTCGGAACACTAGGGACTTTTCTTGCACACTTTGTTGACAAGCACGTAATGACCCAAGGGTTTGACACCGAATCACAAACTCGAGAGACTCAATAGGCAAAGTCTTACTGGATGCTAAGGTTTCACATATATAAGAATGAGTAGAACCAGGTCAACCAAAGCAATCACATTAGTATTGAAAAGAGTCAAAGTACCGGAATGACATCGGAGAGGCAGATCCTCGCGTGCCAGATGGCATAAGTCCTAGCAGAGCACGAGCCTCAGATCGATGGTAGCATCTCTAGATCCTCTCGACCGCCATCGACATTGCCCACATTTCTAGGTGGCCTACCTCGGCGATGGTAGCACCGGGTTTCCACTCGACTTACATTCTGCTCAAGCATCCTCGGGCAATCCTTCATAAAGTGGTCGGCCGATCCACACTTATAGCAGAACGATCACGGAACCAACAGCTCCCGAATGCCATTTGCCACAATGCAGACACTCGCCCTCTCTCGGCGGTCATTTCCACCATCGGCGATCAAGTGACTCGTGTGGTCGCAGGGTCGATCGTGTCCTCGTCTAGAAAAGCCCGCGCCTCTAGACCGCTCACATCATCTCGAAATCTCTTTGATGTCTGTTGAAGAGACTTTCCCGAGGACCTCTTTCGGAATTCTCCGGTTCTCACATCAACTTTTTGTTTCTCCTTTCTAAGCTCTTCGGCTTTACAAGCTCGCTCAACAAGTACTACAAACTCTCGTATTTCGAGAATGCCAACGAACATCCTCATATCATCATTCAGCCCATCCTCGAAGCGTTTACACATAATAGCTTCGGACGAAATGTATTCTCGCGTGATCGGCTAAGCCTCACAAATTTTCGTTCATAGTCGGAATCGACATAGAACCTTGCTTAAGATCAAGAAATTCCTTCGCTTTTGGTCGATGAATCTCGATGATATACTTTTTTCGAACTTGGTTTGAAAGAATTCCCAAGTCACTTGCTCTCTAGATACCACAAGTCGAGTACTCCACCAATAGTAGGTGGAATCACGTAGCAAGGAGATGGTACACTTTAAGCACTCATCGGTGTACAAGATAGCTCATCGAGCACCGGATAGTGTTGTCCAACCAAAATTCAGCTCGTTTGGCATCATCATCATCCGTAGCTTTAAATTCAGTGGCCCCATGTTTTCGAATCCTATCGACTGGGGGCTTACTTGACCTTATTTGGTCAGTTACCGGAGGTATTGTAGGTGCGGGGGTTGCATTTGTCGGGAATGGAGGTTGTGGAACAGTCGTGTTAGTTCGAATGTATTGGTTAAACCATTCGTTCATCACACTATAAAAGGCTTGCCTAGCCTCATCATTCGGATTGCTGGCCATAGGTTGAGAGTCCGCCGGCGCTGTCCCTTGTGCGGGAGTAGGCGCCACACTCTCCACATCATCAGCTATTGCTCGGTTGGGATCGGGATCCATTGCTATAAACAAACTCAAAGTCAAATTGTCAGAAATCACCACACTATCGATTCATCATTTAATGGCATGTATAGCTAGACCCCAAACACCTCACGGTAGTCCTAGAATCGACTAAACCGTGGCTCTGATACCAATAAAATTGTAACACTCCGAACCCGAGACCATCGCCGGTGTCGGACACGAGGGGTTAACAAGCCAAGTCCACATATTTTTGCCCACCAATTTGGCATTTCCAGTCAGGCTGGAAAACTGCGTCACCGTCGACTTAAAAATCATATCTCGAGTTTCAAAACTCGGAAACCGGTTTCGTAAATTTTCCCTGAATTTAGACTCATATATCCATCCATGGATTTATTTCTAGAATTTTTGGTCGGGCCAATTGGTACAGTTTATTAGTTAAAGTCACCCATGTTACAGGGATCGACTACTCTGACCTTCGCGCGTTACAACTTGAATATCTCTCTGTACAGGGCTTTAATACTGGTGTCGTTTGTTTCTAATGAAACTAGACTCAAAATGGAATCTGTACATATAAAGCATGACTCCTAATTCTTTCTGGATAATTTATAGTAAATTTTTGAAGTTACGACAGGGGACCCAGAAACCGTTCTGGCCCTGTCTCACAATAGCTTTAATATCTCTTAACATGTAACTCCTATGACCGTTTCGTTTCTTCCATATGAAAGTATACTCATCAAGGTTCATTTACATAGCTTATTCACTATTTAATACCATTCCTACAAATTTTGGTGATTTTTCACATTCACGTCACTGCAGCTGGCAGCATCCTTTTTTTTTTTTTTTAAGGTAGTCTTACCTATTTTGTAGTCTCCATGAACCAACTAGTCTTGCCATACATAGGTTCACATATGCTCATTTTAACCATACCAATGGCTGATCATGTGACCAACATTCCCACTTCCAATCCATAATCACATCATGACACCATATATATATATACAAACCGAAAATAGTCTAAGTTCAGTACTTCACCTTTTACGAGCCATTTTCGCATGGCCGTATACATATACATCACAAGATATTTAAACCAACAAAGGGGTAGTCCTATACATGCCATTTCAAATTTCAACCAAAAATTTTACCAAGATGGAGGCTTTGATAGTGTAGATGACTTCGACTTTAATGATCCCGAATCCGATTGCTATCGAGCAAAATCTATAAAACCGAGAGCCAAAGCAACGGGTAAGCATATTTATGCTTAGTAAGTCTCAAGCAATAAAATCAGCTTTAATTAAAGCAATACATTCACATAGCCAAATGCATCATTTCATTAATACACATTCACATAATCATACTTACTTCACCATCCCAACTCTTATGTTCATACACAAATAACGGCTTCGTTAAGGCCGATAACTCGTTCCATCATAGGAGCGGATATTCATACGCTCTTACTCCTAACGCAAAGCACACACCACACTTACCTTGTCATTGGGAAATTTCACAAGTGCATTAGCTAAAATTTTCCAGCAAGCTTATAATTTTCAAATCACATACCTTCGAGTTTAACCGGATATCTCTACTGCTCAATTGCCTTCGGGACATAGCCCGTTATGGTAACCCGCACCAAGGCCTACGGGACTTAACTCGGATATCACGATTTGCACAAATGCCTTGGTCTTAGCCGGATAGAATGACTCGCACGAATGCCTTCGGTCTTAGCCGGATGTAGCCACTAGCACAATTGCCTTCGGTCTTAACCCGGTTATAATTTCCAGCATAATTGTCTTCGGCTTAGCCCGGATATCATTCAATTTCTCATGCACACATACATCAATAATCATTGGACATACATATTTATTTTCGTTACTAAGGCTCAAACACAATTATAATCACTAGCATAATCGCCGGGACTTAGCCCGGTATCATTCAATACTCATACACACATAAATCAATAATCAATACATCCATATTTCATTCCACATAATTCAAGTAAGGTCACTTCTTGAGGACTTACCTCGGATGTTGTCGAACGGCTTTTACGGCTATTCGATTACTTTTTCCTTCCCTTGTTCAATTGTGGCCCTCTAAGCTCTTGAGCTAATTCAAACAAATTCAATTTATTAAAACCTCATTGTGCTAGCTTATGGCGAATATGACAAGGAGTTTAAATGGTCATATGGCCACCCTTTAGCTTGAATACACAATGGTCATGCACATTTTATACTACATCAAGCAATTCAATACAATTCATTCGAGCATCAAGGAAAAGCTAAGGCCATCAAGAGGCTACCTAAGGCCGAATATACTTGTCCATGTTGAGGCCAATTGTGCACTTAATACCACACAAAACAGCATGCATTTTACTAGTTAATGCTTTGCATATTGTAGCTCAAAACTTATAATATAGCATCAAGCACTCATATGTGTGCTAGGCCGAATGTGCTTGCAATTTCACAATCATTCTTCAACATCTTCTTCTTTAAACAAACATATTCATCACTTACTTCATAACCAAAACATCATGTGCAAACATATATATACATATATGAGCATGGCCGAATTTTAAGGTGTCTATAGCCATCCAAAACACACACATTTTAACTAACATGCAAGAAGCATGAACCATGCTCATGAATGCATCATGGCTGAATATGACAATCATGCCCCTTTTTCAACTTCAATCATGGTTAAACAAAAAGAAAACTCAAAGTCTTACTCAAGATGGCTACAAAGAAATCTCAAGAGTAGACAATCCATCATTGCATGCATCATCATCAAGCTTCACACTTAGCATGCAATGGCTTTATCACCATAACAACTTTGGCCAAATACCATTTCCATGGCATAACAAAGATTTGAGCCATGGCTAACATGCACATCAAGTTAGCAACCAAAACATGCATGAAACTCCTAACACAACCTCATACATACCTTAATCTTGATGCCAATTTGGCCAAATCACCTTCTAGATCTCTTCTAAACCAAGCATGAAGCAAAAATCCTCTTTCTTCCTCCTTATGATTTTCGGCCAAAGGATGAGAAAGGAAGAACACAACAAATTTTTTCTTCCTTCTTTCTCAACTCACGGCAAGGGGGATTACCACACTCACACATTTTTTTTTCATTTTTTATCACCCATACACCTTTGTTTATTATTTCACCCTAATGCACCAACAAAACATGTTTCATGACATGTTTAGCCCATCCTCCCTTGTCATGGCCGGCCACCACCTATAAAAAGGGGGAATTTGACATGCAAGTCCATTATTTTGCATGCATGCTTTAATTAGTCATCACACATTTCCCTATCATACTTTCAAAGTTCACTACTAAGTCCTTTCTTATGGAATTCACCCTTATAACACTAAATCAATCATCATAAAATGTCATACATGAGCACACACATATTATAGGCATCAAAATAAATTTTTAATTATTTTTATGCCTCGGTTTTGTGGTCCCGAAACCACATTCCGACTAGGGTCAATTTTGGGCTGTCACAAGGTAGGTATATAAACTGTTGGGCGTGCTGTGGTAACATAATCCGCCATCTTGTTGTCTTGAAGGCGAGTTAGAGTGTTAGTGCATACTAGCGTTAAAGCACCCGCTCGTTGGTGGCACCTAAGGAATTGATCACAAGATGTTTCCAAGAGAAGAAAGATTATGCCCAAGAAAGTGCGCGCCTATGAGGGGGTACACCCCACAGTTTTGTTTGAGCACTAAGAGCTTGTCAAGTGTATGAGGAAGCTGTATGAGACTTAACTGTCTTTAAGATTACACCGAATGTGAGTCAGCACCAAGATATGGTGCACTCGATTTGCATGAGAACTGACCAATTGAATTTTGTATCAGGTTTAGTTAGGTGTAGTTGAGATTCTGCAACAACAGAAGCTGAGATCAAAGTAAAGAGTAGAGTAGCAAGATGTGTAAAAGATTGTTTGTACATTAAAACAAGTCAACTTAACAAATCATCACAAGCAGCATGACTAGTTATTTCTCAACAGGAGCTAATTAGATTGATTTGACCCTCCCATGATTGGTCAATGGTAAGGTAAACCTTCATCGGATTTTCTTTTACCTACCCTGGATTTGGTAGGGAAATCAGGGGGATTGAGAGTATATTTATAGAAGGGGAACATTTTAGATGGTTTTTTTTTCCTGCTTGATGATTAAGTTCTTATTTTAACCTCAACATTCTCTTCTTATTCTTTAAGTTCAAACTAAGATCTCATTTAATTGGGGGATGATTCAACCTCCTATTGCTGTTGCTGGATAGAGAAAGATGATTGAAACAAGTGTTCTGAGCCGAAATTGTAACACCCCTCACCCGTATCTGTCGCTAGAATAGGGTTATGGAGCATTACTGGACTTATTACACATTTAAACATACATTTTTCATATAATTATCAATTTAAATATAAATCAATCACAATCATTCACAATGTCCCTAATACGAGCCTATGAGGCTCAAAACATGCTTTAAAATTGGTTCGAGACTAAACCGATAACTCAGGAAAATTTTGAAACACTTAGAAAATTTTACAAATTACAGGGGACACACACCCGCGTGACCTGGTCGTGTGTCTCACACGACTAAAGACACGTCTGTGTCACAGGTTGTGTGGGCATTCGAAATGGGATCCAATGGCCGTGTCCCAGCCAGTGTCTGACCCCGTTAACTCTCAAACTTGGGTCACACGGCCAACCACACTCCAGTGTGTCTAGCCATTATGCCCTTCGAAATGGCCTCACACGCCCGTGTACCAGGCCGTGTGCTAGGCTGTGCCAAACTTGTAGGATATACTGACTTATGCTACACGGCCAAGTCACATGCCAGTGTGCTGGGCCGTGTGGAGCATAATGACTTAGTTTCTAATTAAACACCAAGGGACACACGGCCATGTCATCTGACCGTGTGTCACACACGGCTGAGACACATGCTCGTGTCTCTGGCATTATGGACAAAAATAGGCTATTTACCAAGCCATCTTTCTCACCCAAATTGCAATCACCTACACCAAACCAAAAGGCATATAATATGGCTTTAATAGGCATTCCAACCAATCTCAACCAAACGTAATTCATACTAAATCCATACTATCAACCATATGACATACAAGTATCACAAATAGTCATTCAATTCATGCCAATTTCACATTTTCAAATCACCTAAATGGTCATTTTCATTTATGCATCACTTTGCCTAAAATCACAAGCATACTAAATCTCAATTATAAACTGTTTGATACTCAAATTACCAATTCAATAACAACCATTCACCACAAGCATTTCATAGCAATTACTAAATGCATAACAAAGGCCATTTGCACATAGATATACATCACCAAATATATCAAAATAAGCCAACTCTCATGGCTATACACAAAACCAAACACTTAACATTTACAAGCCAACTTAAATGGCTAAATCCATTACTAACATATACCAAAATGACCATAACTCCTATACATGCCATATAACCAAATTACTTAAGTTCAAAAGTACCAAAGTGATAGCTTGATAGTATGATGAGATCTCCGACGATTCCCAAATTCGAGTAAGCTTCAATTACACTATAAAACACGAAAAAATAAACAAAGTAAGCTGTAAAGCTTAGTAAGTTCGTATAGTAATAAACTCAACTTACTATACATGCACAACTTATGCAATTAAACATATCATAATATAATCTCATATTGATCCACAAACCTATCACATATTCATTCACAAGGTTAGATATAAAATTCACAAATTTCTTCGATTCAATGTTTGTACGGTTCATGTACATACCTGTACCAACTCGTATCAATATCATACTCATCCATATCCTCGATATACCTGTTGAACCGTTCGGAATAATATCGGATACCTGGGAATCTCGCACCCTAAATGCCAAATACATAGCCGAAGCTATCTCGATCTCATTTCTCATATAATGCTCATTCTCGAGTAATCAACGAGTCTGCTCACACAAGCTGACAGTCATGACATAGCTACACGGTGCTGCTCACACAAGTTGACAAGAATTCATAACACATGCTGGATAACTCAGCCACTGGTAGGACGTATGGACCAGCACCCAAATCACATAACCTCTAATGACAACATAACCTCTAATGACATGTCATTAGCTTATTTAATTATCAATTTTAGCTTATTTAATTATCATTCTATTCAATTTAGCCCAAAATGCATATTATGGCTGTAATAGCCCGTTTTTAGGTCAAATCAGAATAGTGATTTCAGAACCACTTAACCGAGTCAAAATATTTATTTTATTATTTTATTAAGGTTTACAGCATGATTGAATGATAGTATAAAAATTTCGTTAAGAAATTTTACCGTTTAAATGCTTAATTCGGTAAAAAGGACTAAATCGCGTAACGCGTAAAAGTTGAGTACTATTGTTTAAAGGTATTAAATTGCTATGGTTTATTAATATGAGAGTCCTTGCATGTCAATTAGACCTTAAATGATATAGTGGAAGTTGTTGGATTGGTATTTTTGAAATTATTAAAGTTCATTAAGGTTATTTTGGTAAAATGTTAATTAAGATTAATAATAATAAAACAAAAACCAAAATTCTCATTTCCATCATCTTCATTTCGAAAATTAAGAAGAAAAGAATAGGAAACTTAGGTTTTCATTCATTCAAGCTTGAATATTTAATTAAGGTACGGTTTTTGTCCTGTTTTTAATGATTTCTACGTTTTTGAGTTCATTGTAGCTTAATCTAGATGACTTGTACCTTTTTTTTTTTTAAAAATGTTAAAGATTTTGAGATATGTAATTGGTGAATACTTTGTTATTTTGAAGTTTCTTGTTAGATTATTGATGCTTGTTAATAGATACACAAGTTTTATAAAGTGATTTTTTGACAAAAAAGAGAATTAGGGATTAAATTGTAAAAGATAGAAATGTTATGGTAGAAATGTGAATAAAATGAAAATATAGGCTGCTATGAGGTTATATGAAATTCAACTATACATGGGTTAAGGGTAAATTGCATAAATTTTCCATTTTATGTATAAAGGACTAAATTATAAAGTAGTCAAAAGTATAGGGGCAAATGTGTAATTTTCAAAATATGTGTGAATTGAATTAAATAGTTACTAAAAATGTTGAATTTGTTAATATATAGACCAAGATAAGCCGAGTTCGAGTTTAGATCGGGGAAAGGAAAAGATTAACGAGTAGCCGTTAGTTAATATCCGAGCAACTCAAGGTAAGTTCGTATAACTAGAATCAAACTTTAAATTAATTGTATGTATTTGAAATGAATGTATATAGATTGAATATATGTGATTAATGAATAAGGATGCCTAAAATAATGCTTACCGTGAAATACGAATCCCGTTTGAACCGTAGAAAGTCGTAGGATACAAGTGACATGTCATTAGGGTTACCATTTGGTTGAGCTCCAACATTTGTTGCGGACTCACCATAGTTCATATGAGCTTACCGTTTCAGCTCTTCAGGGCTTACCGTTTCAACTATACGGAGCTTACCGTTCAGCTCTTCGGAATTTACCGTTTATTAGCTCAGAATGAGCTTACCGATCATGACTTGAAAAGCGAAAATGATGATGAATTGATGGATTACAGATTTATACACTTAATGTGTATCACCCGAGTATCCTTCGATATTTCAAGAGGTTCAACGCCATAATACCGATATAAAATATGAAGATTATATGATATAATAGCTATATGATTTACATGAATTATAAGTTACATGATTTACATGAATTATATGAATTACATGGATAATATGATACATGAGATACTTATATAATTAGTATTTGGTGTTATATGAATGTTACATGACTAACTTATGAATAGTGATGTGAATAGGCATTATGAGTAAATAGGTTGGATTTTAATTTGTTATAATGCTTATTGTCATTAGGTAAGTTTAATTCTATATTATACGTGCTTACTAAGCTTAATGCTTACTCCATTTATTCTTCCGTGTTTTATAGATTTGGAAGCTTGCTCGATTTGGATAAAGTCAGAGATTACTATCACACTATCTAGGTGACTTTTTGGTACTTTTGGAACTTATGGAAGATATGTAAATATGGCATGTATAAGCTAGTTTATAGGTTGTGAAGTATGACCATCTTATGTTAATGATATTGATGTGAATTTGGTATATAAACAAGCTATGTGATTCCATATGATGAGTTTTAGCTTATAAAGGATGGAATGTATGATATAAATGTTATTTTCTTATGTGGTTTATTCATGCTTGATTCATGAATGCAAAATTGGTATAATTGAATGATATCAAATGAGGTATCTGTGCATGAATATGTTGGTAATGACAAGATATGGAGAGTTGATATGAATTGTTGAAATTGGTTATATTTTGTATATGAAATGGTTATAAAATGATTGTCAATTAGGTTGCAAACTGTGGTCATAAATGCTTGTGATATTAGGGTGGCAAGATAGCTTTGTAAATAGCCTATTTTTGCCCACATGGGTAGGGACACGGGCGTGTGTCTCAGCCGTGTTGTTTGAAGGTCATTTCGAAATGAGTCTGAGCAGGCTACACGGTCACACACACACGGGCGTGTGCTAAGCCGTGTGGCCAAGTCAGTTTCGAGCACGGGCTAGACACACGGGCGTGTGACTGGCCGTGTAGCCAAATCAGTGGCCTCCTTAATTTTCACATGGCCTGGCACACGGGCGTGTCTTGTGGCAGTGTGGACAAGTTAGTATGTATACCCTGTTTTGCCACGGCCTAGACACACGGGTGTGTCTATTGCCGTGTGAAGCACACGGCCTGTTCACACGGGCGTGTGATAGTTGAAATGTTGAAAATTTTCTAAGTTTCTAAAATTTGTATTATGTTAAGATTTAGCCCGAATGTATGATTAAAGTTTGATATGTTTGATTTAAGTACATAATGAATGTGAATGGATGTTATTGATTGAATTATGATGTTTCTGGATAAATAATTATTCTAAATTGAATTACAAGTCTAGTAATACCTCTTAACCCATTCCGGCGACGGTTACGGGTTAGGGGTGTTACAATGGCAACTTCACACTTTTGCCCCTAATATTTTAACATTTTTACAATTTAGTCCTTATCTAATAAAAATAAAAATTCATGCAATTAAGTCCCTAACCATGCTAGCTAAATTTCTCTTATTACCATAGCAGCCCATATTTTTTCATTTATTTCAAATTTCTACCACAAAAGTTCCACATTTCTCAATTTAATCCCTAATTGACAATTTTGCCAAAAATCACTTTACAAATGTTGTTTATCTAACAACAACCATACATTTTCTATCATAAAACATCAAAATACACCTATATTCATAAAAAACCCTAAACCTTTAATAGTTTAGCAAATTAGTCCCTAGGCTAGCTAGATTAAGCTGCAACAATATCAAAAATATAGAAATCATTAAAAACGGGACAAAAACCATTCCTAAATGAGCAATAGAAGCTTGGCCAAATGAAAACCCTAAATATGGCTTTTCTTCATTCAGAATTCTGTGGATGTTGAAGATGAATGAAAATAATTTGCTTTTGTTTTATTAAATTTAACTTTAAATTACAAAATTACAAATTTAACCTTGGTTATTAACATAAAAATACTTAGTCATGTGTCCATCTTTGCCCACTCATATTAACCATGGTTTAATTACAACATAAGGACCTCTAATTTAAGATTCCATAGCTATTAGACACCTTTAACTAATAGAACTCCACTTTTACACTTTACGCGATTTAGTCATTTTTATCAAATTAAGCATTTAGACGATAAAACTTCTTAACCAAATTTTCACACAATCATACTATCATGCTGTAGATATTAAAATAATGATAAAATAAATATTTTAACCTTGAATTTGTGGTCCCAAAACTATTGTTTCGATTTAACTAAAAACGGGCTGTTACAGAGGTGAATATAGATCTCTGATGAGTCTCTAAACTTGACTCTTGCATGTCATGTAATTATTTCTATGTGTGTTTTATAAAAGGTATCTAAAAATACGTAAATGAGGTGAACAATATGTGACATGATATGACGTTGTGTGATATAAAATGTTGTTGCTAGTGTGTGTGTGATCATTGTCTAATACTTTCCTGTTATATGATTCTAGTACCAGAAAAATCTGGGTTATGTAAAAAGGTGAGAAAGAGATCTATTTGTGTAGCCTCCAGTAGGGCAAGTACATTGTTAATTGGACAAATAGATCACTGTGAAAATGGAGATTTATTGTGTAACCTCTGGTGAGATAGCTATAGTGCTAACGGGATTGGAAAATCACTTAATAAATCTATGGAAAGTCCATGGCCATGGCATCATATGACAACATGCCAAGAGGGCAGAAAGGTATTAGACCATGTAGGAGAATCCCCATGGCATCCACAGAGATGGTCTGCCGAGGTAGTAAAAACTAATTATTGAAAAGATTTTGTGGCTAATCTTATGAAAAGCACTTGCGGCGTATTGTATGGAAATGCTATATGATGAATTCTATATAGCATAAATGGAGAATGGTTAGACCTCCCTTACTGTGTAGTCTGGGCATGTCTTGGAATTAGATACTGAGAGAGTTCTTAATATTGTATCCGACTGAGGAATCCACCTTATTAATCCACCAAAAAGGTGACCTTGTCGTACCTAAAGGTACGATGGTGTAAAAGTCCGCCAAACCTGGGAATCCTCACGTTTTGTATCAAGCTATATAGAATTCTATTCGGTGATCAAAATCTTACATTCATTCGAGTAAGTATATTCACCTGGGTTAACTGGAGGATTTCGTTTGAACTGTGTTGATGACCACCAGAGTTAATAGGAGAGATAGTCAAAGAGTAGTACTCATAGGAATATTACCTTAGGGAATGAATTCAACTGCTATCTTCAAAGGGATAGAGAAATAGGATTTAGACTATGGGGTGAAGTTGTAATCTGCTAGTTAGATGGATCGTCTATAGGGTGTTCAAGAGTAGAGGCAGGCATATTGTTATCTACCAAGAATGAGAAATGTATTCTCCAAAGTCTGAAAAGGAGTCTAGAATTTTTAAGTCGAGGAATGCAACATCATCATTTAAAGGTAAAACTAGTTGAGATTCACTAAGTTCCATTGAACTTATGAATGTTATTTTGAAAAGCAAGTTTTTAAGTTTGAACCAATTCGCCAGAGGGGACCAATGACAAATAGTAATACACACTATGAATATGTCGGTTTTATCCAATATTTTATTGTAAGGTTTTATTCTACCTTTAAAAGCTTGGGACAAACGATAAATGTATTATTCAAACCTATTGTCTTAGAAATGATTTTAAATAAATAAGAGAAACATTCAATATGATTTTTCGAGATTAAAATTTTAGTTAAGTATGTAATATTGTAACATCTTATGTTTGGATTCAATAAATCGAATTGGGTATAAAATATTATAATATACATAATTTTAATAATAACATAAATAATTACCCAAAATTCTATTTAATTCTTATACTACATTTAAGATTCTATTACCATAGGTATCTCTCTATATATATATATAATAACAAAGTTTTCTTACATTTTTGGAAAGTTTCAGTTCTAATAAAAATGAGACATTAGCAATGACAGTCATGTTCTTAATTTTTTGGTAAAAATGACAGTGATGTTATAGTTCAAGGCCTAAAAGTTATCCTTGATTTTGATATGTTGATTTTCATATTGCCATAATTAATTGTTGATTTCAATTACCATCAAAATATTTCAACCGAATAACATTAGTTATCATAATTTTAATAAATATTTCAATCAAATATTGGCACAATTAAATTGTAGGCCAATTGTAATTTTCCTAATTATGCCAATATTTCAACCAAATGCCATCATTAGTATATTGTCCTAATTTTTCACTAAGAATAATAATATTTTAGTTTGCTATTCTTAACAGCATTAAATTGATATTTATTACCATTTGTTTAGAAAACTTTGTTAATGGAGTCAAATATACAAGGTGATTTATAATAATGTTAATCAAATAAAAATTTGATGTCTTCTGCTAATCATTGATTTCTTTCTTCATTTTAAATGGTAAAAGAATAATGGCATAATATTTCTAACGGAAATCAAGAAAATACTTAGACTAAAATTAATTAAATATTGAATGTCCTTCCATAGTATAGCACCCAGTAAATGAAACACAAGCACATTATTAAGTTAGGTCAATGAAAGTTTTAAGGTATTCTTTATCCCTAATTTTTACATTTTTTTATATTTTTAAACATATTTTCACACAATTTTATGTCAAACTTTTATATCAGTTGCTAACATATACTTTTCTATTTTTTTTTTACATTTTATATCCATAAAGTATAATCCACATTATACTCAAGGTATATTCTAGTCCTAATGTTTACATTTTATATATTTCCTAACATATTTTCTACTCGATTTAAATAAATTATTTATATACAAACGTAACCCTATTTTAATCGATTAGTAATGCTAAATTATTCCAAAACATACCTTTTGCAAAGAGATATTTCATAATATCATTAGTAATGATTTTTAGAATTAAAGTTTATATATAGTTTTTAAAAATCTATATTGCTTTATTTTTTAACATAAATTTTATTATATATTTTTATCATATCTGATCTTTTGATAGAATATTTAGAATCACTTATAACCCCAACTTTTAAATAGGAGTAATGTGCTTCAACAGACTCGATTCTCCTACATTAACATTGTCAATTAAACAAATACTCAACAGATAACTTTATTGTTTTATTAAAACAATTTATAATAAATGTTATGTATAACAGAACTTTATACATATTTAACTAAATATTACATAGGTATTTTAGAAACCTTTACAAGATAAACCTTTTTTTAAAGCACCATGCTTTACTTATTTCTTATAAGCATCATTGTTATAAAAATTCATTATTAGTGGTAATAGGCGATAATAATTAAATAATAATACTTTTAGTTATGATGTAGTGAATTTTTTAGTTTTTTTTTTAAATATTATTGTGCCGGTAATTGAATATCATCAGCATTCAAAAATGTAAGGTTGCATGTAATTTTTGAGATGTAGAAAAAAATGTATCCTTCATTGAAAAATGACATCATCGGCTTTAATAGCATAGTCGTAAACATAGAATAAATGAGATAAGTTTTGTACAAATGAGAGATGTTTTTTCTAATCCATTTTTGTTGCGGATTTCGAGAAGAGAGAAAGGCATGGAGCGGAATGAGTAAAGATGATAAAAAAAAAAAGCGAAGATTTTCAAGGTTTCAAGATTATATATGCAACCAATAATGTTATTTTTATTTTTTGTACTGTACAAATTGATGTAAATGCAATTTGGTCCCTATTAGCAGTTTTGGAAAATCGTTCCATTGAATAATTATAATTATAATTATAATTATTTAAGCAATTAGTACGTATGATTGTTTTTATGTTTGATTAAGTTATTAACCAATAATTTAAAATTGCTTAATACATTATTTGGTATTTGTATTTGACATTTTTAATGTGGTACATGTGTTTGTATTTGATAGAAGTTATACATTTTAGTATATGAAAGTAATGGTGTTAATTTTTCAATATTCAATTTTTGTTTTAAAGTTAATTTTATGAATATTCATAATTTACTAATAACATTAGCAATAAAATTCATCAAATCAATTGTAAAACGTCAAAAAATATCACATCATCATCTTGTATTTAACAAATTAAATATAAGAGTAAAAAATCACAATTAAAACTAATTTTATTTTATTAACAAAATCATGAAAACTCAAATATATTAATGTTAAAAATATATTATTTCTAAGTTTCAAACCTACTATTGATTTTACTTGGCTTTTTAGATTTTTATGATTTTTAACTTATTTATTTAATTATTATTGGCCCAACGGTCGAGCTGGTTGAATCGAAAATTGGTGGTCTAACTGCCATCTATTCAATTATTAAAACACTGAATATGATACTCTAAGATTGTACCATATCATTATCTATTTTTTATTTTTATTTTTTAAACTCAAAGTGCCACATTATCAAACTTTTAGATTTTTCAAGTTTAGGGATCAAAATAGACCTAGATGTCAAGTTCAAAAGTAAATAAAAAAAGTACAGGTGCCCAAGTGAAACTAGTTGTCAAGTTCAAGGGCCAATGTAGACCTACTTACCAAGTTTAGGGGCCAAAAGTTACACTATTCTTTTTTTTTTTCACATTCATTAACAAAATTGGCTTAAATGAATAACGATTTCCAAGTTAAAGGGTCGAAGTGGATAAAAAAAAATTTCAGGGGCCAATATGGACTTGTCAAGTTCAGGGGTCAAAAGTTACATTATCCTTTTTTTAATATTTAAAAATATTTAAATATTAATATCATATATAATTCAATATTATTAAACATACATATTTAACTATTTATATTTAATAATGTAATAAATTATTCAGCATCCAGTCAAGATCCCGGACCCAACAATGTTTGTATAGATTCTCTTTGTTGATTATATGGCATGTAGCTAAATTGAGTCGATTTTGATATTTCTCTATGTTTTGAGATATTGATTTTGAAAGTTTGGGATAATAGACTTAATTACATGGGAGCAAAAATTGTATAAAGTTTATTGCGTGGTTTAGTACTGTATAAAAGATGTATTTGCAAATGGAACATGTGGACAGTAAGTATGTTTGAAACTTAAATGAATTAGGCTAGTTGATGAACTTATATGTAATTTGGCATTAGTGTATAATTGATTAAGGTATTATGATTAAGGTAAATGGCATAATTTGGCTAATAGTATGGATTGTATATGCACATAAGTAGATTTGGAAATTTGCAGGTTGAAGTTCAATTAGGAATTGCAAGAACAGTATGTGACGTCGCAACATCAAATGTATGTCGTCGCAACAAGAAATGACTATAATGTCACAGAGTGATGAGGAACCCTTCGTCTTGACGAGGCCAAGATAGTATGTTATGTCATGACGAGGAACTCCTTCACGTTGCGATGACAGCCCTGTAATTTGAATCCTTTACAATTCAGTCCTAATCCGATCTCAAGTTAGCATTAGAGTTTTCATAAACTCGTATAAGACCCAATATTAATTATTTATCGTATCATACGCATATATTACTTATATTTTCGTTTTAATTGGAATAAATTGTATTTAATTTTATCGTAGTTTCTTTAGCAATGAATGTGGCACCTTAAAACTCGGGTCCGACGATTAGCTTAAGTATAGTGTGTTATAGAAGACTACTTCAATGATCCATCCCTCCCTATTTTTGCGAAGGGACACGAAGGAGATTTCTTCTTTAAGGTAAGAGGGGCCTAAGGAGCTCGAAGAGGTTTGGTGGGAATAACTCCTCTCTTCCCTAAAGTAGTGGGAACAACAACATTAGTGACAGGGTGTTTGCTGCCAGCCATTCCTTAAATGAGGCTACAAAAAAAAAAATAAAAATTTAGAACAATATTAGTACTGACATAAATCAAACACAAAAAATATATACTAACTCTACTTTCGCTTCCTGAAATGAGCATGAAACACAATTTTTTCTTTAGCGATTTCATTCTCCTCTCAGTCATGTATATCGCCAAAATGACCACTACCCAGAGGAAGTATATGCAAATATTCAACCTCCTTATTATCCGGAACCTCCCAATCGAGCCTAGGGCATATTTCCCTAATTTTCAAGAATTTTCAAGGATTTAAGATATCCTCACGAAAGATTTCAACAATCTTATTCTTCTCTTCATAAGGAAAGCTCTCGTTCCAAGGCTTGTGTCTTTTCACCAAATCAACATCCCAATAGCCTTGTACTCCCTCATCCAGGAGGAGGTATTCGAATACCTTCTAGAGTGTGTTCGTCTCAGGAAGAACCGACTGATCCTTTTTATTAAGAATCCTGAACTGGTAGATGACCTTAGCATCACCTTCCAACAAAGGACGATACTTGTACATGTTCAAAGAAGAAAGGCTCCAATGGGTAGGAAAGTCAAATCTCCAATTTTGTTTCAATTACACCCCAACATATTTTGAGCAATTAACACCCATATTACTCACCCGCCAGTGCAAGATAGTATTAACATGTGGTAAACCTTACTACTTGGTAAATCACATCAGCCCTTCCCTTCATTCGGTAGTCTTATCGGATAACGTAAAGAAATTTTGAAACACCTTCTAGAGGGGATCCATCCCCATCTCTTTACAAAGAATGATAAAACTAGAAATAATCTGCCAAAAAGCCCCAATTAAATGACCAAGAGCAACATCATAGAATTTTAACACCTCTCATGCAAATGGATGGAGAGGAAGACTGAAACCTCCTTCCTACGTGAGTAAAATGATCAAGATACCAAGCTACCCCAAATCTTCATCCCAAATGGCACCTAAATGCTCTGGTCCCTCAATAAGAAAAAAGTGATACTTAAAATGGGGAAACAAAATTCCTCTACAATAGAGCAAATCTTGATACTCTGACTTTCTTGTTATACATATAGTAATGGGACCAGGAACCTTTGTCCTTTTCAGGCGTGGTGGAGCCTTATTTTTCTTCACCCTTTTACAACAAAACTACTAGCCTCTCCTCCATGAACAAAGGGTTCCATGATTGAACTCAAATATAAGACAGAAAAAGAAACAAGAAAGGAAAAAAATGGAACTATTTACCTAAAAATAGAAAGAAAATAAAAATTAAAGACTGAGCAAAAAGGGAAACAAAGAAAAGACAAAAAACAACAAAAAAAAATTTGCAAGAAAACATAGAGAACAACAACAAATATGAACAACAAAAAATAGAGTAAAAAAACATAAAGGCGAAGCTTTAATAAGGTAAGAGAAACCATACAAATCATTGTATGGGACAATACCTCGACAATAATAACCAACAAAAAAAAACGCGTTCCTATTAAGGTGTGACAAATGCTGATTCATCATTAATATCGGTTCCATATATAAAATTTTTAGCCCACGTAATTAATGCGTAATATGTAACACCCCTAACCCGTATCTGTCGTCGAAATAAGATTACGAGGCATTTACCGATCAAAGAACAACATACAATATACATTTCTCATACATGATTCAATTTCACATAAATATCAATCTAACACATTCACACTGTCCCTTATAAGCCTCTACGAGGCCTTAAAATAGGCTTAGAAGAGGTTCGAGACTAAACAGATGACATTTGCAAACTTCGGGAAACATAAAAAATTTTCTTGCATTTAAGGGTCACACGCCCGTGTGAACAGGCCGTGTGAAAACAGGGCATACATACTGACTTGCACCACACGGCCGAGGACACACCTGTGTGCCATGGCTGTGGGAAAACTGGAGGGGTTACTGACTTGAGTCACACGGCCAACCACGCGCCCGTGTGTCTAGGCCGTGCCAAACCTGTAGGGTATACTGACTTAATTCGTAGGGCTACCCCAGGGGACACATAGTCGTGCAGCATGACCATGTGTCGCACACGGCTGAGACACACGCCCGTGTCTTTGCCGGTGTGAACAAAAATAGGCTATTTGCAAAGCCAATATGCCACCCTTTTCTCATGCACACCTAGCAACCAAAATAGTACCATTTTAATACATTTATATGCAACCAAAACATGCTAATTCATATACCAAACTTACAATACCAATTTTATCCCTTTTATCAACTCAAATCAACACTATTTCTACATTCAAACACATACCAACTATCATGATTCATTCCTCATTACTCACCTATTAAATCATATATCAAAGTACATATCATACTCATCAATACAATCTATTTCAATATATATTTTTACTATCATCAATCACACACAAAGCTTGACTCATAAATCATCTATTAGCCATTCACTTATCAAGTCTAAAATCATTCTTTTCATAAGTAAATACTTATCATATACCAAATGACCAAATGATCAACTTGAACCATCACCAGCCATACCAAATTATGCCACTACACAAGGCAAATTACACATTAAACATATGTCATTAATAAGACATATGAAATGGCCAAATACATCACCAAAATCTTTATAAAAAAGACTCAAGCCTATACATGCCATATAACCAATATCACAAAGCTCATAAGTACCAAACTATAGCTGGATAGTGTGATGAAATCTCCATAGACTTCCAACCCGAGCAAGCCTTCAAAACTCTATAAACATAGAAACAAAAACAAAGTAAGCTATAAAGCTTAGTAAGCTCGTATGGTAATAAACTCATATTATTAAATAACCGTATTTAAAATAATTATTCAAAACATGATATAATTCATATGATTTCACCATTCTATCTTGAATTCATGCACATAGTTAATCAAGATTTTCATGAGTTTATTCATTCAAAACACGTATGGTTTGAATACTTTTCATCAATTCATTCACATTTTCATCTGCATAAGCAATTATATATAAAAACTATATTCAGTTCAACATTCACCACATTTTTTTTAGCCAAGGGAATTATGTGAAATAACATCAAATAATGATGTTTTCTTACACTATATGCCATATGGATATTTAGTTAAAACAACTATAACTCATATCTCACATATCATTCAATTCATACCTCATTATTGCCAAATAAACACATTTTGCATGAAACATACTTATATATAAATCTTTCTAATTTCATATACATGATACACTAAGAACTTACCAAATTACCTTCATTTGATTCTCATATAGCTTCTGTAGTACTTGTATCGCTTAATTCAATTGTACTTTCATTCTCATCTTGACTTTGCCCATAAAACCCTTCGGAATCGCTAAGGATACTCGGATATCACATAAAGCTCATACAATGCCATATCCTAGATATGGTCTTACATGTTATCATATATCGATGCTACTATCCTAGACAGGGGCTTACACAAAATCGATTAACGATGCCAATGTCCCAGGCATGGTCTTACATGTAATCACATCTCGGTAACCTAATGTGTAACACCCCGTACCCGAGACCGTTTCCGAAGTCGGACACGAGGGGTTAACGGGCTTAATCCACTTACTTGCACAGTTCATTTTAAAAATTTCTAGACAGCCGGCTAACTGTGTCACTGTCACCTTAAAAATCATATCTTGAGTTCCACAACTCGAAAATCAGTTTCGTGATTTTTCCCTGAAACTAGACTCATATATGCATCTACAAATTTTTTTCTAGAATTTTTGGTCGGGCCAATTAGTACAGTTTATTAGTTAAAGTCCCCCATGTTACAGGGATCGACTACACTGACCTTTGCGCATTACAACTTGGATATCTCCCTGTACAGGGCTTCAATACTGATGCCGTTTGTTTCTACAGAAACTAGACTCGAAAAGGAATCTGTACATATATGGCATGGCTTCTATTTATCTTTGGTCAATTTATAATGAACTTCCAAAGTCGGAACAGGGACTCCAGAAACCGTTCTGGCCCTGTCTCACGAAAACTTAAATATCTCTTAACATACTGTTCATATGATGGTTTCGTTATTTTCCTATGAAAATAGACTCGTCAAGGTTCGTTTACATAATTTATTCACTATTTAATTCCATTCCTACTATTTTTAGTGATTTTTCACATCCACGTCACTGCAGCTGTCAGTATCTGTCTTTAAGGTAGGCTTTACCTATTTCATAGTTTCCATGATTCAACTAGCCCTTTAACATAAATAGCACAAAATATGATCATGATTAACCATCCCAATGGCTAATCGTTTCCAAACATTTTCATACCTCTTAATGAACAACATACGATGATTATAATACCATGCCCAAAGTATACTTAAGCCATTTTCGCATGGCTATCCAAATTTACACAAAACCGAAAGGTACATGACCTACAACAAAAGGGTAGTCCTATACATGCCATTTCAAAGTTCAACCAAAAATATACCAAAAGGAGCTTTGATAGTGTGGGCGACTTCGACTACAAAAATCCCGAGTCCGATAGCTGAAGAACCAAAATCTATAAAACAGAGAATCAAAGAAACGGAGTAAGCATTTAATGCTTAGTAATTTTGAGTCATGAATTTAGACACAACCAAAGTATAGTATTTATGGAGCTAAACAGATAATTTCATTTGCACAAATTCTCAATATCATACTTACTTCACATTACCAACCCTTATATTCATACACGAAGATCAACTTAGCCAAAGGCCGGTAGCTCATTTATCAACTGAGCGAATACTTATTTGTAAGGGCTCAACTAATTCAAAGCACATACGAAACATACCTCGTTGTTGGGATTTCACAAGCGTATTAACTGAAATTTTTACAGCAAGTTCATTCATTCCCGAATCACGTACCTTCGGAGTTTAACCGGATATAGCTACTCGTTCAAATGCCTTCGGGACATAGCCCGATTATAGTAACTCGCACAAATGCCTTCGGGACTTAACCCGGATTTAGTAACTCGCACAAATGCCTTCGGATCTTAGTCCGGATATAGTCACTTAGCACAAAGCCTTCGGGACTTAGCCCGGACATCATTCGAATAACCAAGCACAATTATCAATAAATCATGACACATTCGTATTCCATTTTCATTAGCAAAACTCAAACACAAGACGCTTATCACACTTGCAATTTCGGCTAAATAGCCACACACAAAGAGCATGACTTTGATTTGCTTAAAACATGATCTAATCAAATCATAATCCAAGTTCCATTACTCAAAAACTTACCTCAGATGTTGTCGAACGGCTTCAACGGCTATTCGATCACTTTTTCCTTTCCCTTATCCAACTGTGGTCCCCTAAGCTCTTGAGCTAATTCAAACAAATTTAACTTATTAAAGTCTCATTTTGCTAGCTTATGGCCGAATATGACAAGGAGTTTGATAGGTCATATGGCCACCTTTTAGCTCAAATACACAATGATCATACACATTTTAATCACATCAAGCAATTTAATACAATTCATTCGAACATCAAAAGAGAAGCTCAAGGTACTTATCCCATATATACATTAGACATTAGAGTCACATATGTACGAAATCATGAATCTAACTCAACACAATAGTCCACACTCTCTTTTAGCCGATTATCTAAGCCAAGAATAGGCATCAATATGCTTGCCTCTAACCGAATGCATGCACACCAATCCACCTCATGTGGCGAATATGCATGTCTATGTTGAGGCCAATTATATACTTAATACCACACATAAATGGCATACATTTTACTAACTAACGCATTACATATTGTAACTCAATACGCATCAATCATTTACTTCATAACCAAACATCATCATATGTAAATATATACCTTGAGATAGTATATATGTCATACCAATACATCATGTGCAAACATATATATATATATGTGTAAGAGCGAATCACAAGTTGATTATAACCAAATATAAACATATATCCAAAACACAAATCTTACCTATCATGCAATAAGCATAAATCATGCTTATGGATATACCATGGCCGATACTTCCAACAACACCAAATAAAAATATACTTCATGGATCTAAGGTAAACCCAAGAAAGGAACTCATAATCATCAAGATTTAGCATGAAACACAACCATCACCCTTATTAATCTCCATAGCCGAAAACCTTACTTATTCCAAAATCACAATTTCAACATGGGTTACCAACAATAACTTGATATCTCACTCAAAATCAACTAGGATTTCAAGAACTAGTATCAACTTCCTTACCTTAATATCGACCTAAGATGACCGATTGCTTCACTCCTTTCTTCCCCCTCTCAAATCGGCCAAGAAGAACCAAAGAACACAACTTGTTTTCTTTCTTCCTTAGAATTTTCAGCCAAAAGAAGTGAAAAATGATGGACACTTTTTTTTTCTTCTTTCCCTCAACTCACGGCAATGGGGGGGAACTCTCACACCATTCTTTGTTTTCTTCCCATTTCTTTATTACCCATACTCCTTATTTTATTTTTCCTAACATACACCATTGTCACAACATGTTTTATGACATGTTTTGCCCATCACCCTTTGTCATGGCCGGCCACTAGCAATTAAAAAGGGGGAAATTGACATGCAAGTCCACCCCTTTGATTACATGCACTAATAGATTCTTATAGATTTACCTATCACATTTCAAAAGTGTCACACATAAGTCCTATCGACTAATTTCACATGCAATTTACTAAATCGAAGCTTAAAACCTTCACACATTCATAATCACATATTTTAGACAATAGATATCATATTCAAATAATTTGGTAACTTGGTTTAGCGGTCCCGAAACCACTTTCCGACTAGGGTCACTTTAGGGCTGTCACAACTCTCCCCCACTTAAGAAATTTTCGTCCCCGAAAATCTTACCGGTAAATAGGTTTGGGTATCGCTCTTTCATAGAGTTCTCGGGTTCCCAAGTAGCTTCTTCCATCCCGTGTTTGAGCCATAACACTTTTACTAACGGAACCCTTTTGTTTCAGCAACTCCTTCACTTCACGAGCTAGGATACGAATCGGTTCTTCTTCATAACTCATATCGACTTGAATTTCGACCTCGGTGGACTAATTATGTGCGATGGATCGATCTATAGCGTCGAAGCATCGAAACATGAAAGACGTCGTGAATCTTTTCAAGTTCGGGGCAAAATCAATCGATACACAATCGGACCGACTTCGCTTCGGATATTTCATATGGCCCGATGAACCTCGGACTCAATTTGCCCTTACGCCCAAATCGAGTATCTTTTTCCAAGGTGAAACTTTAAGAAACACTTTGTCTCCCTCCTGATACTCAATGTCTTTTCGTTTCAGATCCGCATACGACTTCTGGCGATCTGTGGCTGCCTTCAGACTTTCACGGATTACTTTTACTTTCCGTTCAGCATCTTTAATCAAATCAACTCCGAAAATTTTACTTTCACCAAGCTCGGTCCAAAACAATGGCGTACGGAATTTTCGACCGTACAAAGCCTCGTAAGGTGCCATCTTAATACTTGACTGAAAACTATTGTTGTAAGCGAATTCAATCAAAGATAAATACCGTTCCCACGAACTACTAAACTCGAGGATGCAACATCTCAACATATCCTCAAGTATCTGAATTATCCGCTTAGATTGACCATCTGTTTGTGGATGAAAAGCGGTGCTAAAATGCAGCTTGGTACCCAAAGCTTCTTGCAATTTCTTCCAAAATCGTGAGGTGAATCTCGGATCTCTATCCGACACGATAGAAATAGGTACCCCGTGTAATCTCACAATCTGAGAAACATACAATTCAGCTAATTTATCCATTGAAAAATCCGTGCGTACGGGGATAAAGTGAGCCGACTTAGTTAATCTATCCACAACGACCCAAATCGCATCTTTCTTACTTGCCGACACTGGCAGCCCAGATACAAAATCCATCGTTACTCGATCCCATTTCCATTCAGGTATCATGATCGGTTGGAGCAAACCCGTAGGCACTTGATGTTCCGCCTTCACTTGCTGACATACTAAGCACTTCGAGACAAAATCGGAAATGTCTCATTTCATACCATGCCACCAAAATTGACGTCTCAGATCGTTGTACATTTTCGTACTCCCCGGGTGAATCGACATTCGGCTACAATGAGCCTCGTTCAGAATCATCGAAATGAGTTCTGAATTTCTTGGAACACACAAACGACTTCTGAACCTCAAACAATCGTCATTATCAATTTGAAACTCTGATTCCATATTCGGAACACATTCAGCCCGTTTGGCAACCAATTCATCATCGACTTTCTGAGCTTCACGAATTTGATGAATCAATAATGGTTTGGCCTTTAATTCCACCACTAACACATTGTCGGATAGAACAGACAAGTGTACATTCATCGCTCGTAAGGCAAACAGTGATTTACGACTTAAGGCATCCGCAACCACATTAGCCTTTCCCGGGTGATAGTCAATGAAAAGCTCATAATATTTCAACAACTCGAGCCAACGTCTTTGTCGAAGATTCAAGTCTCGTTGAGTCATCAAATATTTGAGACTTTTTTGATCCGAATACACATGGCACTTCTCGCCAAAAAAATAATGTCGCCATATTTTCAAAGCAAATACGATGGCAGCTAGTTCGAGATCATGGGTCCGATAATTTTTCTCATGTGGCTTTAATTGTCTCGACGCATAGGCCACAGCTCGACCTTCTTGCATCAATACGCAACGTAACCCAAGTAGGGAGGCGTCACTATAGATGACAAACTCTTTGCCCGATTCGGCCGCACTAAAATTGAGCTTCCACAAATAAATTTTCGATTGATCAAAACTTTTCGACATTTTTCCGTCCATTCAACTTAACATCTTTTGAAGTAGCTTCATCATGGGTGTGGCTATCATCGAAAAACCTTTACAAACCGTCGGTAGTAACCGCAAGTCCCAAGAAGCTCGAACCTCGGTAATATTTCTGAGGCTTCCAGCTAAGTATGGCTGAAATTTTGCTCGGGTCAACTCGAATACCGATCACGGATACCACGTGACCCAAGAAGCTAACCTCTCTTAACCAGGACTCACACTTCATCGAACTTAGCATATAACCGCTTATCCCGTAAAATTTGCAACACTAATCTCAGGTGCTCAGCATGTTTGGTCTCATCTCTTGAATAGACCAAGGTGTCGTCAATGAACACAACTACGAACCGGTCCAAATACTGTCTGAAGATCCGATTCATCAAATCCATAAATATCGTAGGGGCATTAGTGAGCCCAAACGGCATCACTAAGAACTCGTAGTGGCCGTATCTAGTTCTCGAAAGCGCTTTTGGGTATATCCGAATCTCGAATTATGAATCGTAATATCCCGATCTCAAATCTATCTTTGAAAACACCGAGGCTCCCTTTAGTTGATCAAACAAATCATCAATACGCTGATAACGGTTATTTATTCTTTATCGTCACTTTATTCATGACGATAGTCAATGCACATCCTCATGGTTCCATCCTTCTTTTCACAAACAATACCGTGCGCCCCAAGGTGAGAAACTTGGTCGAGCGAAACCTCTATCCGTCAACTCTTGCAACCGAGCTTTCAATTCTTTTAAATCGGTTGGTGCCATACGATCACGAGCTATCGAAATTGGCGTAGTCCTGTACAAGCTCAATACCAAACTCTACTTCCCGAACAGTGGTAAACCCGGTAATTCTTCGGAAAAACATCCGGTATTCACAAACCACCGACACAGATTCGGTTTCTTTTCCAATTCCTTGTCATCAAGTACATACGCAAGGTATGCTTCGCACCCTTTCTTACTTATTTCGGGCCAACATTGCGATATTACACCGGCAACCCTTTAAGTCCGTTGACTCAACTCGGATTATCTCGTTATTTGCGCACCTCAAATCAATAATCTTGCTTTTGCAATTCACAACCGCATCATGCACGGTCAACCAATCCAAACCAAGAATAACATCAAATTCATCGAACGGAAAAAGCATCAAGTCCGCGGAAAAGCAGAACCTCGAATTACTAGGGGCATTTCTTACACACTTTGTCAACAAGCACGAACGACCCAAGGGATTTGACACCGAATTACGAACTCGAGAGACTCAATAGGTAGAGTCTTCTTGGATGCTAAGGTTTCGCATATATAAGAATGAGTAGAACCGGGGTCAATCAAAGCAATCACATTAGTATCAAAGAGAGTGAAAGTACCGGTAATAACATCCGGCGAGGAAGCATCCTCGCGTGCCAGTATGGCATAAGCCCTAGCGAGAGCACGAGCCTCGGATCCGGTGGTAGCATCTCTAGATCCTCTCGACCGCCGCTAGCATTGCCCGTATTCCTAGATGGTCTACCCCGGCGGTGGTAGCACCGGTTTCCCACTCGATTTACATTCTGTTCGGACAATCTCGGGCAATCTTTGATAAAGTGGTCGGTGACCAAGACTTGTAACAGGCGGTCATGGAACCTACAACTCCCGAATGCCATTTACCACAATACTGGCATTCCGCTTTATCTCGACGGTCATTTCCAACACTGGCGATCGAAGTGACTCGTGTGCTCACAGGGGGTCGATCGCGATCTCGTCTAGAAAATCCCGAAGTGTCCCTAGACCGGCCCAAGCCATCTCTAAATTTCTTCAATGACTATGGGAAGGGCTTCCCCGAAGACCTCTTACGAAACTCCCTTGCTCCCACCTCAGCTTTTCTTTTCTCCATACTGAGCTCCTCGGCCTTGCAAGCTCGCTCAACAAGTACTACAAATTCTCGGATTTCCAAGATGCCAACATACAGCTTTATATCATCATTTAGTCCATCCTTGAAATGTTTATACATTACGGCTTCTGAGGAAATGCATTCTCGTGCGTACCGGCTAAGTCTCACAAATTTTTGTTCATAGTCGGTAACCGACATGGAACCTTGTTTGAGTTCAAGAAATTCCTTCCATTTTTGGTCAATGAATCTCTAACTGATATACTTCTTTCGAAACTCGGTTTGGAAGAACTCCCAAGTTACTTGCTCTCTAGGCACAACAGAAGTCAACGTATTCCACTAATAGTAGGCAGAATCACGTAGCAAGGAGATAGTACACTTTAGGCACTCATCGGGTGTGCAAGATAGCTCATCGAGTACCCAAATAGTGTTGTCCAACCAAAATTCAGCTTGCTCGGCATCATCGCTATCCGTAGCCTTAAATTCAGTAGCCCGTGTTTTGGATTCTATCAATCGGGGCTTATTTGACCTTATTTGGTCGATTCTGGAGGCATTGTAGGTGCGGGTGGTATTTTTCGGGAATGGAGGTTGTGGAACAGCCGTATTAGTTCGAATGTATTGGTTGAACCAATTATTCATCACGCTATAAAAAGCTTGCCTAGCCTCATCATTCGGATTGCTAGCAATAGGTTGAGAGTCCGCCGGCGCTGTCCCTTGCGCGGGAGCAGGCGCTACACTCTCAAGATCATCAGCTATCGCTCGGTCGGGATCGGGATCCATTACTATAAATAAACACATTTGCAAATGTCAGAAATCACCACACTATCAAATAATCACATAAAATGGCATGTATAGCTAGACCCAAACGCATTACGGTAGTCCTAGAATCGACTAAACCGTAACTCTGATACCAATAAAACTGTAACACCCCGTACCCAAGACCGTTGCCGGAGTCGGACACGAGGGGTGAACGGGCTTAATCCACTTACTTGCACAGTTCATTTTAAAAATTTCCAGACAGCCGGCTAACTGTGTCACTGTCACCTTAAAAATCATATTTTGAGTTCCACAACTCGAAAATTAGTTTCGTGATTTTTCCCTGAAACTAGACTCATATATGCATCTACATATTTTTTTCTAGAATTTTTGGTTGGGCAAATTAGTACAGTTTATTAGTTAAAGTCCCCCATGTTACAGGGATCGACTACACTGACCTTTGCGCATTACAACTTGGATATCTCCCTGTACAAGGCTTCAATACTCATGCCGTTTGTTTCTACAGAAACTAGACTTGAAAAGGAATCTGTAAATATATGGAATGGCTTCTATTTATCTTTGGTCAATTTATAATTAATTTACAAAGTCGGAACAGGGACTCCAGAAACCGTTCTGGCCCTGTCTCACGAAAACTTAAATATCTCTTAACATACTGTTCATATGATTGTTTCCTTATTTTCCTATGAAAATAGACTCGTCAAGGTTTGTTTACATAATTTATTCACTATTTAATTCCATTCTTACTATTTTTAGTGATTTTTCACATCCACATCACTGCAGCTGTCAGCATCTGTCTTTAAGGTAGGCTTTACCTATTTCATAGTTTCCATGATTCAACTAGCCCTTTAACATAAATAGCACAAAATATGATCATGATTAACCATCCCAATGGCTAATCATTTCCAACCATTCCATACCTCTTAATGAACAACATACAATGATTATAATACCATGCCCAAAGTATACTTAAGCCATTTTCGCATGGCTATCCAAATTTACACAAAACCGAAAGGTACATGACCTACAACAAAAGGGTAGTCCTATACATGCCATTTCAAAGTTCAACCAAAAATATACCAAAAGGAGCTTTGATAGTGTGGGCGACTTCAATTCAAAAATCCCGAGTCCGATAGTGAAGAACCAAAATCTATAAAACAGAGAATCAAAGAAACGGAGTAAGCATTTAATGCTTAGTAAGTTTGAGTCATGAATTTAGACACAACCAAAGTATAGTATTTATGGAGCTAAATGATAATTTCATTTGCACAAATTCTCAATATCATACTTACTTCACATTACCAACCCTTATATTCATACACGAAGATCAACTTAGCCAAAGGCCGGTAGCTCATTTATAAACTGAGCGAATACTTATTTGTAAGGGCTCAACTAATTCAAAGCACATACGAAACATACCTCGTTGTTGGGATTTCACAAGCGTATTAACTGAAATTTTTACAGCAAGTTCATTCATTCCCGAATCACGTACCTTCGGAGTTTAACCAGATATAGCTACTTGTTCAAATGCCTTTGGGACATAGCCCGGTTATAGTAACTCGCACAAATGCCTTCGGGACTTAACCCGGATTTAGTAACTCGCACAAATGCCTTCGGGACTTAACCCGGATTTAGTAACTCGCACAAATGCCTTCGGATCTTAGTCCGGATATAGTCACTTAGCACAAAGCCTTCGGGACTTAGCCCGGACATCATTCGAATAACCAAGCACAATTATCAATAAATCATGACACATTCGTATTTCATTTTCATTAGCAAAACTCAAACACAAGACACTTATCACACTTGCAATTTCGGCTCAATAGCCACACACAAAGAGCATGACTTTGATTTGCTTAAAACATGATCTAATCAAATCATAATCCAAGTTCCATTACTCGAAAACTTACCTCGGATATTGTCGAACGGCTTCAACGGCTATTCGATCACTTTTTCCTTTCCCTTATCCAACTGTGGTCCCCTAAGCTCTTGAGCTAATTCAAACAAATTTAACTTATTAAAGTCTCATTTTGCTAGCTTATGGCCGAATTTGACAAGGAGTTTGATAGGTCATATGGCCACCTTTTAGCTCAAATACACAATGATCATACACATTTTTAATCACATCAAGCAATTTAATACAATTCATTCGAACATCAAAAGAGAAGCTCAAGGTACTTAGCCCATATATACATTAGACATTAGAGTCACATATGCACGAAATCATGAATCTAACTCAACACAATAGTCCACACTCTCTTTTAGCCGATTATCTAAGCCAAGAATAGGCATCAATATGCTTGCCTCTAACCGAATGCATGCACACCAATCCACCTCATGTGGCGAATATGCATGTCTATGTTGAGGCCAATTATATACTTAATACCACACATAAATGGCATACATTTTACTAACTAACGCATTACATATTGTAACTCAATACGCATCAATCATTTACTTCATAACTGAAACATCATCATATGTAAATATATACCTTGAGATAGTATATATGTCATACCAATACACCATGTGCAAACATATATATATATGTGCAAGAGCCGAATCACAAGTTGATTATAACCAAATATAAACATATATCCAAAACACAAATCTTACCTATCATGCAATAAGCATAAATCATGCTTATGGATATACCATGGCCGATACTTCCAACAACACCAAATAAAAATATACTTCATGGATCTAAGGTAAACCCAAGAAAGGAACTCATAATCATCAAGATTTAGCATGAAACACAACCATCACCCTTATTAATCTCCATAGCCGAAAACCTTACTTATTCCAAAATCACAATTTCAACATGGGTTACCAACAATAACTTGATATCTCACTCAAAATCAACTAGGATTTCAAGAACTAGTATCAACTTCCTTACCTTAATATCGACCTAAGATGACCGATTGCTTCACTCCTTTCTTCCCCTCTCAAATCGGCCAAGAAGAACCAAAGAACACAACTTGTTTTCTTTCTTCCTTAGAATTTTCAGCCAAAAGAAGTGAAAATGATGGACACTTTTTTTTCTTCTTTCCCTCAACTCACGGCAATGGGGGAACACTCACACCATTCTTTTTTTTTCCCATTTCTTTATTACCCATACTCCTTATTTTATTTTTCCTAACATACACCATTGTCACAACATGTTTTATGACATGTTTTGCCCATCACCCTTTGTCATGGCGGCCACTAGCAATTAAAAGGGGAAATTGACATGCAAGTCCACCCTTTGATTACATGCACTAATAGATCCTTATAGATTTACCTATCACATTTCAAAAGTGTCACACATAAGTCCTATCGACTAATTTCACATGCAATTTACTAAATCGAAGCTTAAAACCTTCACACATTCATAATCACATATTTTAGACAATAGATATCATATTCAAATAATTTGGTGACTCGGTTTAGCGGTCCCGAAACCGCTTTCCGACTAGGGTCACTTTAGGGCTGTCACATAATGTCATGACATTTGTATCTTATACTATTCCTAATGTTCGTACGGGACTTTCGGATATCATAACTCTGTCGATTTTGGCTCGTAATCATGACCATTCAGCATTCAATTCAATTCAATAATAAATAAGCATTTATAACACAATGTAAGTACGTCTATTAGCATACAAACTTACTTCGTTCGATGAAACGATGAATTAGGTCGACTAATCTAATACTTTGTTTTTCCTCCGTTCCAAATCCAAATCTTAATTTTCTCAATCTATATAATAACGAGATTTCCTTATTTAATCATTAATTCATTCAATTTAACACAATTTACACATTTTGGAAAAATTACACTTTTGCCCCTATTTTTCATATTTTTGCAATTTAGTCTTTAGCACATAAAATAATAATTTCATGCAATTTAACCAATTCCATGCTTATCTGAATATTACCCAATCATATAATAGCCCATATTTTCACTTTATTCATACTTTTAATCACATAATTTTAATATTTCACAATTTAATCCCTAATTTGCATTTTCATCAAAATCACTTTATAAAATATGAAAATCTAACATTAAATGTTCATATTTCACCATTAAACATCAAAGAACACATAAGCTCATCAATTGAAACTATCAAAATCTTTAACAATTTTGAAATCGAAGACACGAGCTAGCTAGATTATGAAGCAACGATCTCA
This sequence comes from Gossypium arboreum, assembly GCF_025698485.1. Classification (NCBI taxonomy): domain Eukaryota; kingdom Viridiplantae; phylum Streptophyta; class Magnoliopsida; order Malvales; family Malvaceae; genus Gossypium; species Gossypium arboreum. The sequence continues at coordinate 51,901,098 of NC_069079.1, forward strand.
AAAACCTAGAAATTATTAAAAACGAGTAAAAATCGTACCTAGATGAGCACAAATAGCTTGGCTGAACCTTAAACTCTCCAATGGAAATTTTATTTCTCTAATTTCGACGACGAAAAGATAATGGAAGAAGATGATACAATTTGTTTAATTAAAATTAACCTTATTTACAATTTTACTATATTAACCTTTAATAAAACATTAAAAACCCACCTATAACATGTCCAAAGTTGTCCACTCATTCTATTAATGGTATATTTACCATGTAGGTACTCAATCATTTCATTTCTATAGCTATATGGTTCATTTAACTAATAGAACTCATATTTTATGCTTTACGCGATTTAGTCCTTTTTACCGAATTAATCACTCAAACGGTAAGATTCCTTTATGAAATTTTCACGTAAACATTCTATCATACTATAAACCTTAATAAAATAATAAAATAAATATTTTGACTTTGAATTGTGGTCCTAAAACTACTATTCTGATTAACCCTAGAAAAAAAGGGCTGTTACAACTCTCCCCCTTAGGGATTTTCGTCCCCAAAAATCTTGTCAGAGAAAAGATTAGCAATTTTCTTTCACTAGCCTCATCAATTTCTCAAGTAGCCTCAAATTTCTCAACTTTTCTATCTCACGAGCTAAGATTTTGATCTGTTCTTTGCTATATGTCATAACAAGCTGAGTTTCTATTTCTGAAAGAGATACTATAGATAAAGGATCTTCTTTGTATCATCATGTCATGTAACACCCCGAACCCGAGACCATCGCCGGTGTCGGACACGAGGGGTTAACAAGCCAAGTTCACATGTTTTGCCACCAATTTGACATTTCCAGTCAGGCTGGAAAACTGCGTCACCGTCGCCTTAAAAATCATATCTCGAGTTTCAAAACTCGGAAACTGGTTTTGTAAATTTTCCCTGAATTTAGACTCATATATCCATCCATGGATTTATTTCTAGAATTTTTGGTTGGGCCAATTGGTACAGTTTATTAGTTAAAGTCGCCCATGTTACAGGGATCAACTGCTCTGACCTTCGTGCGCTATAACTTGAATATCTATCTGTACAGGGCTTTAATACTGGTGTCGTTTGTTTCTAATGAAACTAGACTCAAAATGAAATCTGTACATATAAGGCATGACTCCTAATTCTTTCTAGATAATTTATAATAAATTTTTAAAGTTCCGACAGGGGACCCAGAAACCGTTCTGGCCCTGTCTCACAATAGCTTTCATATCTCTTAACCTGTAACTCCTATGACCATTTCGTTTCTTCCATATGAAAATAGACTCATCAAGGTTCATTTACATAGCTTATTCACTATTTAATACCATTCCTACAAATTTTGGTGATTTTTCACATTCACGTCACTGCAGCTGGCAGCTTCTGTTTTTAAGGTAGGTCTTACCTATTTTGTAGTCTCCATGAACCAACTAGTCTTGCCATACATAGGTTCATATATGATCATTTTAACCATACCAATGGCTGATCATGTGACCAACATTCCCATTTCAATCCATAATCACATCATGACACCATATATATACATACAAACCAAAAATAGTCTAAGTTCATGCTTCCTTTTACGAGCCATTTTCGCATGGCCGTATACATATACATCACCACATTTTTAAACCAACAAGGGGTAGTCCTATACATGCCATTTCAAAGTTCAAACAAAATTTATACCAAAATAGAGCGTTGATAGTGTGGATGACTTGACTTTATTGATCCCGAATCCGATTGCTATCGAGCGAAATCTATAAAACAGAGAGCCAAAGCAACGGGTAAGCATTTTATGCTTAGTAAGTCTCAAGGAATATAATCAGCTTTAATTAAAGCAATACATTCACATAACCAAATGCATCATTCCATTAATACACATTCACATAGTCATTCTTACTTCACACTTCATCATTATATACTTTCACAAAGTATCGATCAATTCAATAGCTGAAATTGTTAGACGATTGAGCGAATGTTGCTCAAACATGTCGACTTTCCAATGCACATATAAACCTACCTTATTCTTTGGGCTTTTCGAGCGTACTAATTGAATTCATTACAGCAACCAACACTCACCTCCAGCCCAAGATTCTTGAATATAATCGGATATAACCACGTGCACAAATGCCTTGGTCTTAGCCGGATAGAATGACTTCATACGAATGCCTTGGTCTTAGCCGGATGTAGCCACTAGCACAATTGCCTTGGTCTTAACCGGATAAAATTTCCAGCATTAACGTCTTGAGGGCTTAGCCGGATATCATTCAATTTCTCATGCGCACATACATCAATAATCATTGGACATACATATTTCATTTTCACACTAAGGCTCAAACACAATTATGATCACTAGCATAATCGCCTTCGGGACTTAGCCGGGTATCATTCAAATACTCATACACACATAATCAATAATCAATACACATCCATACATCATTTCACATAATTCAAGTAGGGTCACTTCTTGAGGACTTACCTCGGATGTTGTCGAACGGCTTTTACGGCTATTCGATCACTTTCTCCTTCCCTTGTCCAATTGTGGCCCTCTAAGCTCTTGAGCTAATTCAAACAAATTCAATTTATTAAAACCTCATTGTGCTAGCTTATGGCGAATATGACAAGGAGTTTAAATGGTCATATGGCCACCCTTTAGCTTGAATACACAATGGTCATGCACATTTTATACTACATCAAGCAATTCAATACAATTTATTCGAGCATCAAGGAAAAGCTAAGGCCTTCAATAGGCTACCCAAGGCCGAATATTCATGTACATGTTGAGGCCGATTATGCACTTAATACCTCACAAAAACAGCATGCATTTTACTAGTTAATGCTTTGCATATTGTAGCTCAAAACTTATAATATAGCATCAAGCACTCATATGTGTGCTAGGCAATGTGCTTGCAATTTCACAATTATTCTTCAACATCTTCTTCTTTAAACAAACATATTCATCACTTCCTTCATAACCAAAACATCATGTGCAAACATATATATACATATATGAGCATGGCGAATTTCAAGGTGTCCATAGCTATCCAAAACACAAATTTTAACTAACATGCAAGAAGCATGAATCATGCTCATGAATGCATCATGGCCGAATATGACAATCATGCCCTTTTAACTTCAATCATGGTTGAACAAAAGAAAACTCAAAATCTTACTCAAGAGTAGACAATCCATCATTGCATGCATCATCATCAAGCTTCACACTTAGCATGCAATGGCTTTATCACCATAACAACTTTGGCCAAATACCATTTCCATGGCATAACAAAGATTTGAGCCATGGCTAACATGCACATCAAGTTAGCAACCAAAACATGCATGAAACTCCCAACACAACCTCATACATACCTTAATCTTGATGCAATTTAGCCAAATCTCCTTCTAGATCTCTTTTAAACCAAGCATGAAGCAAAAATCCTCCCCCTTTTTCCTTAGTATTTTCGGCCAAGAAGTGAAAATGGATGGACAAAATTTCTCCTCTCTTTTCCTCTACTCACGGCAACAAGGGCATCCAAGCTCATCTTTCTCTTTTTTTTCATTTTTTATGCTTATTTTTATTATAATACTTCCTACATAACTCACTAGCCAAACATGTTGGAAACATGTTTTCCCTTGCCCATAATTTGTCATGGCCGGCCATCCACCTTAGGAAATGGGATAATTGACATGCAACTCCATTTATTTCACTTCATGCATTATTAGGCCACTTAAAAATACACCTATCACATTTTCAAGTCCTAGCACATGGGTCCTTTCTTATAAATTTGCAGCTAATTAATAAAAATCAAGACACGAAATATTTACGCATACAAATTCCACATACAATAAGCACAGAATATAACACCTAATTATTCTTGTGACTCGGTTTCGTGGTCCCGAAACCACTCTCCGACTAGGGTCACATTAGGGGTGTCACATGTCATATATATAAAAAACACATTATGTGTGACATCCCTAATTTGACCCTAGTCGAAAAGTGGTTTCGGGACCACTAAACTGAGTCTTATAAGTAATTAAAAGTTATATTCTATGTTTATGATGTTAGTAAATGCATGTGTGAAAGTTTCATGCATTAATTTGATCATTTCTATGTGAATTTATTTAAAATGGACTTGTATGAAACATTGTTGAAAGGTGATAGGCTAATCTTACAATGGTCTAATAGTACATGCATGCAAAAGAGTGGTTTTGCATGTCAATTTGCCCAAAAAAAGGGAAGAGTGGCCGGCCATGACAAGTTATGGGCAAGGGAAACATGTTTCAAACATGTCTAGTTAATGGATTATGTAAGGAGGAATAAAAAAAAAAAGGAAGCATGGGAAATAAACTAATGAAAAATTAAAGGAAGAAAACAAAGAAAAAAAATGTGTCCATCATTCTCATACATGACCAAAAAAAAAAGGGGAGAAGGAAAAGGCTTCATACTTTGGTTCTTCTTAGCCGTGTAGAAGAGGGAAAAAGAGGAAGAAATTTAGCCACTTTGAGCTGGAAATTAAGGTAAGAATTCAAGTTAGCTCTTTAAATCTTAGCATGGTTTTAAGCTAGATTCTAAGCCCCTTATTTAACCATGCCGAAATCTTTGAAAATTATGGTGATATGAACATTCGGCCATGGTAGATGTTAAAGAAGATGGTGGAACTGTTGTACACATTTGATTAGTAAGTTAGATGGATGAGATTTGAACTAGTTACCAAGTTCTTTAGGTAACCCATGTTGAAATCTTGGTTTTTGAATAAGTGAGGTTTTCGGCTAGGGTGACTAACAAGGGTGATGATTGTTGTTTCATGCTGAATCTAGATGAACAATAGTTTAAGAGGAGCACTTTCGGCCATGATATGAGATTGTGATGTTAGTGCGAATATGAAGATGATGAACTTGAATAAGAAATATTCGCTAACATGATAAGTATGAATTATCAAGTAGTTGTGATAATTGATGAGTGAAGTGGCTAATGGGGACTCTTAATGAAATTATGCTAAGGCCGAATGTATCAAATGCTAAATGTGCTTATATGTGTGTGTGTCGTTAGTAGCTAATGGCATTCGGCATTGTTTAACTAAAATTAGAAATGAATGCTTGAAAGTTAAATATGGTCGCCCTAGTGACCAAATGCGTTAAAAGCTAATATATGAACAAATGATACTGAATAAATTGACCTTTGAAATGTATATGGTTGCCGTGTGTTTGTGTCGATTGAGAAGTAAATTTGTTTGATTTAGCTCAAGATCTTAAAGGAGAGGCGTCTAACAAGGGGAAATCGAAGGTCATCGAGTAGCCGACTTGGAACTATTTTACCTAACACAAGGTAAGTCATAAGCACATATGTTTGATATTGCTTAAATGATTGTAAAATCTATGCAATTGTGTTTAATGGGATGCTATATATATATAAATGAAATTGTATGTGTATGGAGTGATGACAATTGTTGAATGTAAAAGAAATAGTGAAATGTGTAGAAAGTTTGCTTTCGGCACTAAGTGTGCCGGCAATACGTGTGTACGGTGACGAGATTGGCACTAAGTGTGCATGCTGGAAATATATGGCACTAAGTGTGCATGCCGGAAATATATGGCACTAAGTGTGCGAGCTCGAAGGGTATGGCACTATGTGTGCGGGCTTAAATCGCATGGCACTAAGTGTGCGAAATCGAGTATTAAGCACTATGTGTGCGCACTCTATATATATATATATATATAAATATCTCCGATCGAACAATTATATGGAGGGTGTGTCTCCACCGAGTTGAGTATGGACAGCGGATCGGGTAAGTACCTTGAGCTCATGACGACTAGGTAATATGTTCATGCTCGGGTTGAGCTTGGTAAGCTTTAAATCTATGTGATGATTGCAATTGTATGATTGTGGTGAAAATGAGTTGGTGTGTAAAATGCCTCAAATATCTTATTGTATAGAATATGAAATGTGGATGTATGACTTGGTATGAGATTGAACCGAAGGTCCAAGGAACTATGATATAGTTCGATATGGATGGAGTACTTAGCCTCGTTCATTATTTCATGTTGTAATAATTTTGTTAATGGATGGTTGTGGAATGCTTATGACTTACTGAGTTGTAAACTCACTCGGTGTTTCCTTGTCACCCATTTTAGGTCTCTTGGACTCGTATTGTTGCGTGCTCGGAACCGTCGTTGAAGTCATCACACCGGCTGAAATCTTGTGGTATTGTTTTTGTTGTTGAAGAACATTTGGCATGTATAGGCTATTATATTTTGTCGAATTGTGGGTTGTAAACTTTAAGCCATGTGAAAATGGCCTATGTGGTCGCCGAGTGGGATGCTAGAACCTATAGCCACGAGTCTTAGAAACTCAAATTTTGATAAGGTGGCCATAATTTGTGTCATGTATGATGGATGATTAAGGCCAAGGAAAACTTCATGATATTGGCATAGTCTCATGCAGTAACTGTTGCGGATAGCAGCAGTGGGATAAGATTGAAAAATCACTAAAAATAGTAGAAGTAGAACTAAATAGTGAGTAAATTATGGAACTGAACCTTGATGAATCTATTTTTATATGGACGAAACGAAAAGACCATATGAGCAGTATACTGAGAAATATTAAAGTTCTCGTGAGACAGGGCCAGAACAGTTTCTGGGTCCCCTGTCGCGACTTTGAAAATTTACCATAAATTATCCAGAAAGAATTAGAAGTCATGCCTTATATGTACAGATTCCATTTTGAGTCTAGTATCATTAGAAACAAACGGCACCAGTATTAAAGCCCTGTACAGAGAGATATTCAAGTTGTAACGCGCGAAGGTCAGAGCAGTCGATCCCTGTAACATGGGTGACTTTAACTAATAAACTGTACCAATTGGAACAACCAAAAATTCTAAAAATAAATCCATGGATGGGTATATGAGTCTAAATTCAGGGAAAATTTACGAAACCAGTTTCCGAGTTTTGAAACTCGAGATATGATTTTTAAGGCGACGGTGATGCAGTTTTCCAGCCTGTCCAGAAATGCCAAATTGGTCGGTACTTTAAGAGGATTTGTCTCGTTAACCCCTCGTGTCCGACAATCGGCGATGGTCTCGGGTTTGGGGTGTTACAATTTTATTGGTATCGAGCTATGGCTTAGTCGGTTCTAGGACTACCATAGAGCGTGTGAGTCTAGCTATACATGCCAAATTGTTAGTGCTTAATAATGTGATGACTTGACGGTTGAAATTTTTGTTTTGATTAGCGATGGAACCCGGGATAGAGAGACCCTTGGCGGATGACGTTGAAAGTGTAGCGGCTGCTCCTGCGCAAGGGACACCGCCTGTTGAGCCTCAATCATCCGCGAATAATCAAAATGAAGGGGCGAAACAAGCCTTCTTCACCATGATGAATGAGTGGGTCGCGCAATATGCCCGAACCAATCCGAGTGTCCAACCATTCCCGAATTTAAATAATCCACCCCAAGAGCCCGTGATGCCATCGCCATCGATCCTGTGAGGATGAGCAAACCACCGTGGACTTGATTAGGAAGCGTGGGGCGAGGAGTTTAAGGCCATAGTTACCGATTTATGCCGAAAGGGCCGAAGTTCGCTTGATAACACCATTAGAGTGTTTGATGAACTCATGCACACCGATGAATGTCTTAAGTGTGCTATATCTTTGTTAAGAGACTCAGCCTACTATTGGTGGAGGACCTTGATTTCCATAGTCCCAAAGGAACAAGTTACTTGGGATTTCTTTCAAACGAATTTCGGAAGAAATATATTAGTCAACGGTTTATCGATCGAAGCGTAAGGAGTTCTGGAACTCAAGCAAGGCCGATGATCAGATCTCGAATCTGAACATGAGTTCGTAAGACTTAGTCGGTATGCTCGGAGTGTGTGGCTGATGAGGTTGCTATGTGCAAAAGATTTGAAGAAGGGTTGAATGAGGAGTTAAAGTTACTAGTGGGAATTTTGGAGATAAAGGAGTTCGTGATACTAGTCGAACGAGCTCGCAAGGCGGAAGAACTTGGGAAGGAGAAGAAGAAGGCTGAACTTGGAGCAAGAGATTACCGTAAAAGATCAACGAGTAAAGCTCCGCTTCTCATCGTAAAGAGGTTCGTGGAGGACACTAGTAAGTCGAGGGCGATCGGGAATTTCCATTAGAGCCCGACCATTGACGGACTCGAGCTACATCGATAGCTAGTGTGGGCAATAATCGTCAAGAGAGACCTGAATGTCCCCAATGTGGAAGACGACACCTAGGTGAATGTTGGGGTAAGTCATTAACCTGGCTCATTACGGATGTGGTTCGAAGGACCACTTCATTAGGGATTGCACGGAGCTAGATGAGAAGAATAAGATGCAAGGTGCGAGATCTAATGGGGCGACAGCTAGAGGTAGACCCCCGAGGGTTTCAGGAGGTAGGGGTGGTAATCAGAGGGGAGCCACTGATACGGCTGTTCGATCCGAGACCCGAGCTCCTGCTAGAGCCTATGCCATCCGCGCACGAGAGGAGGCATCCTCCCCTGACGTTATCACTGGTACTTTTACTCTCTTTGATACTAGTGTGATTGCATTGATTGACCCCGGCTCTACTCATTCATATGTATGTGAAACTTTAGCATCCAATAAGACTCTACCTGTTGAGTCTACTGAGTTCGTAATTCGAGTGTCAAACCCTTTGGGTCAATACGTACTCGTTGATAAAGTGTGCAAGAGATGCCCCCTAATAATTCGAGAATCCTGTTTTCCGGCCGATCTGATGCTTCTACCATTTGATGAATTCGATGTTATTCTTGGTATGGATTGGCTGACCGTACATGATGCAAGATGGTGGATCGCAAAAAGAAAGCCATTGTTTTGAGGAGTGCAAATAATGAGGTAGTCCGAGTCGAGTCTCATGATTTAAAAGGAGTGCCAGCGATAATATCTTCTATGACCGCTCGGAGATATGTGAAAAAGGGGTGTGAAACATACCTTGCGTATGTGTTTGGAAGTAAAGAGACGGAAAGGAAACTCGAATCGGTACCAGTGATTTGTGAGTATTCAGATGTTTTTCCCGAGGAGTTACTGGATTGCCACCGGTTCGAGAAGTGGAATTCGCATCGGTTGTACCGGTACTACGCCGATTTCAATAGCCCCGTGTCGTATGGCATTAACGAAATTAAAGGAATTGAAGGTTCAATTGCAAGAATTGACGGATAGAGGTTTCGCTCGACCGAGTTTTTCTCCATGGGCGACTCAGTATTGTTTGTGAAGAAGAAGGACGGAACCATGAGGTTGTGCATCGACTATCGTCAACTCAATAAAGTGACGATAAAGAATAAATATCCATTGCCACGAATTGACGATTTGTTTGATCAATTAAAGGGAGCCTCGGTGTTTTCAAAGATAGATTTGAGGTCGGGTACTATCGGTTGAGGGTCCGAGAATCGGACATACCCAAAACCGCTTTTAGAGCGAGGTACGGTCACTACGAATTCTTGGTGATGCCGTTTGGGCTCACTAATGCCCTGCGGTGTTTATGGATTTAATGAATAGAATTTTCAGCCATACTTGGATCGGTTCGTAGTTGTATTTATCGATGACATTTTGGTCTATTCGAGAGATGAAATCGAACATGCTTGAACACCGAGGCTAGTGTTGCAAATCTTACGAGATAAGCGAGTTATACGCAAAGTTCAAGAAATGTGAATTTTGGTTGAAAGAGGTTAGCTTTTTGGGGCACGTGGTGTCCGTGACGGTGTCGGGTGGACCCGAACAAAATTCAGCCATAGTCGATTGGAAACCACCAAGGAATGTTACCGGTTAGGAGCTTTTTGGGGCTTGCGGTTATTACCGACGATTTGTAAACGGTTTCTCGACGATAGCCACGCCAATGACGGCTTACTCCAAAAGGATGTTAAGTTCGAATGGACGGAGAAATGTCGAAAAAGTTTCGATCAACTCAAAGCTTATTTGATCGAAGCCCCAATTCTAGTGCAACCCGAATCGGGCAAAGAGTTTGTCATTTATAGTGACGCATCCCTACTTGGGTTGGGTTGCGTATTGATGCAAGAAGGGCGAGTTGTGGCCTATCGTCGAGGCAATTAAAGCCACATGAGAAAAATTATCCGACCCATGATCTCGAATTGGTCGCCATCGTATTCGCCTTAAAGATATGGCGACATTACTTATTTGGTGAGAAGTGCCATGTGTATTCGGATCACAAAAGTCTCAAATATTTGATGACCCAAAGAGACTTAAATCTGCGACAAAGGCGATGGCTCGAGTTGTTAAAAGATTATGAGCTCGTCATTGATTATCACCCGAAGGGCTAATGTGGTTGCGGATGCCTTAAGCCGAAATCACTATTTGCTTTATGAAGCGATGAATGTACACTTGTCTATCCTACCCGACAATGTGTTAGTAGCTGAATTGAAAGCCAAACCATTATTGATACGTCAAATTCGTGAAGCTCGTAAAGTCGACGATGAGTTGGTTGCAAAACGGGATGAGTGTGTTCGAACAAGGACTCGAATTTCAAATCGATGATGACGATTGTTTGAGGTTCGAAGTCGTCTGTGTTCCAAAGAATTGAAACTTATTCCAATAATTTTGAACGAAGCCCATTGTAGCCGAATGGCAATCCACCCGGGAGTACGAAGATGTACAACGATTTGAAACGCCGGTTTGGTGGCATGGTATGAAACGAGACATCTCGATTTTGTTTCGAGATGTTTAATATGTCAACAAGTGAAAGCGGAACATCAAGTGCCTTGAGGATTACTTCACCGATCACGATACCCGAGTGGAAATGGGATCGAGTCACAATGGACTTTGTATCCGGACCGCCATTGTCGGTGAGTAAAAGGATGCGATTTGGGTCGTTGTCGATAGACCGACTAAGTCGGCTCACTTTATCCTGTCGTCGGATTTTTCAATGGACAAACTAGCTGAATTGTACGTTTCTCAGTTGTGAGATTACACGGGTGCCTATTTCCATCGTGTCGGATAGAGATCCGAGATTTACCTCGCGATTTTGGAAGAAGTTGCAAGAAGCTTTGGGTACCAAGTTGCATTTCAAAGACCGCTTTTCACCCCAAACCGATGGTCAATCCGAACGGATAATTCAAATACTCGAGGATATGTTGAGATGTTGTATCCTTGAGTTTAGTGGTTCATGGGAACAGATCGCCTTTGATTGAATTCGCTACAACAATAGCTTTCAATCAAGTATTAAGATGGCGCCTTACGAGGCTTTATACGGTCGTAAATGCCGTACCCATTATTCTCGACTGAACTTAGTGAAGGTAAATTCTTCGGTTGATTTGGTTAAGGATGCCGAGCAAAGAGTTCGAGTAATTCGTGAAAGTTTGAAAGTCGCCGGATCGCCAAAAGTCGTATGCGGATTTGAAAAGAAAAGATATTGAATATCAGGTTGGAGACAAGGTCTTTCTAAAAGTTTCACCTTGGAAGAAGGTGCTTAGATTTGGCCGTAAGGGAAAATTGAGTCCGAGGTTCATCGGTCCGTATGAAGTATCCGAACGAGTTGGACCAGTAGCGTACCGATTAATTTTACCCCCTGAGCTTGAAAGGATCCACAACGTTTTCCATGTCTCGATGCTTCGACGATATAGGTCTGATCCATCGCACGTAATCGCTCCGTCTGAGATTGAGATTCAGCCTAATTTGAGCTATGAAGAGGAACCGGTTCGCATTCTGATGCGTGAAGTAAAAGAGTTGCGCAATAAGAAAATCCCATTAGTGAAGGTGTTGTGGCATAAACACGGAATTGAAGAAGCCACTTGGGAACTCGAGGACTCTATGAAAGAGCGATACCCAAACCTATTTACCGGTAAGATTTTCGGGGACGAAAATTTCGTAAGTGGGGGAGAGTTGTGACATCCCTAATTTGACCCTAGTCGGAAAGTGGTTTCGGGACCACTAAACCGAGTCTTATAAGTAATTAAAAGTTATATTCTATGTTTATGATGTTAGTAAATGCATGTGTGAAAGTTTCATGCATTAATTTGATCATTTCTATGTGAATTTATTTAAAATGGACTTGTATGAAACATTGTTGAAAGGTGATAGGCTAATCTTACAATGGTCTAATAGTACATGCATGCAAAAGAGTGGTTTTGCATGTCAATTTGCCCAAAAAAAGGGAAGAGTGGCCGGCCATGACAAGTTATGGGCAAGGGGAAACATGTTTCAAACATGTCTAGTTAATGGATTATGTAAGGAGGAATAAAAAAAAAAAAGGAAGCATGGGAAATAAACTAATGAAAAATTAAAGGAAGAAAACAAAGAAAAAAAAATGTGTCCATCATTCTCATACATGACCTAAAAAAAAAGGGGAGAAGGAAAAGGCTTCATACTTTGGTTCTTCTTAGCCGTAGAAGAGGGAAAAGAGGAAGAAATTTAGCCACTTTGAGCTGGAAATTAAGGTAAGAATTCAAGTTAGCTCTTTAAATCTTAGCATGGTTTTAAGCTAGATTCTAAGCCCTTATTTAACCATGCCGAAATCTTTGAAAATTATGGTGATATGAACGTTCGCCATGGTAGATGTTAAAGAAGATGGTGGAAATGTTGTACACATTTGATTAGTAAGTTAGATGGATGAGATTTGAACTAGTTACCAAGTTCTTTAGGTAACCCATGTTGAAATCTTGGTTTTGAATAAGTGAGGTTTTCGCTAGGGTGACTAACAAGGGTGATGATTGTTGTTTCATGCTGAATCTAGATGAACAATAGTTTAAGAGGAGCACTCGGCCATGATATGAGATTGTGATGTTAGTGCGAATATGAAGATGATGAACTTGAATAAGAAATATTCGGCTAACATGATAAGTATGAATTATCAAGTAGTTGTGATAATTGATGAGTGAAGTGGCTAATGGGGACTCTTAATGAAATTATGCTAAGGCGAATGTATCAAATGCTAAATGTGCTTATATGTGTGTGTGTCGTTAGTAGCTAATGGCATTCGGCATTGTTTAACTAAAATTAGAAATGAATGCTTGAAAGTTAAATATGGTCGCCTAGTGACCAAATGCGTTAAAAGCTAATATATGAACAAATGATACGAATAAATTGACCTTTGAAATGTATATGGTTGCCGTGTGTTTGTGTCTCGATTGAGAAGTAAATTTGTTTGATTTAGCTCAAGATCTTAAAGGAGAGGCGTCTAACAAGGGAAATCGAAGGTCATCGAGTAGCCGACTTGGAACTATTTTACCTAACACAAGGTAAGTCATAAGCACATCTGTTTGATATTGCTTAAATGATTGTAAAATCTATGCAATTGTGTTTAATGGGATGCTATATATATAAATGAAATTGTATGTGTATGGAGTGATGACAATTGTTGAATGTAAAAGAAATAGTGAAATGTGTAGAAAGTTTGCTTTCGGCACTAAGTGTGCCGCAATACGTGTGTACGGTGATTTAGATTGGCACTAAGTGTGCGTGCTGGAAATATATGGCACTAAGTGTGCATGCTGGAAATATATGGCACTAAGTGTGCGAGCTCAAGGGTATGGCACTATGTGTGCGGGCTTAAATCGCATGGCACTAAGTGTGCGAAATCGAGTATTAAGCACTATGTGTGCGCACTCTATATATATATATATAAATATCTCCGATCGAACAATTATATGGAGGGTGTGTCTCCACCGAGTTGAGTATGGACAGCGGATCGGGTAAGTACCTTGAGCTCATGACGACTAGGTAATATGTTCATGCTCGGGGTTGAGCTTGGTAAGCTTTAAATCTATGTGATGATTGCAATTGTATGATTGTGGTGAAAATGAGTTGGTGTGTAAAATGCCTCAAATATCTTATTGTATAGAATATGAAATGTGGATGTATGACTTGGTATGAGATTGAACCGAAGGTCCAAGGAACTATGATATAGTTCGATATGGATGGAGTACTTAGCCTCGTTCATTATTTCATGTTGTAATAATTTTGTTAATGGATGGTTGTGGAATGCTTATGACTTACTGAGTTGTAAACTCACTCGGTGTTTTCTTGTCACCCATTTTAGGTCTCTTGGACTCAGATTGTTATGCGTTCTCGAACCGTCGTTGAAGTCATCACACCGGCTGAAATCTTGTGGTATTGTTTTTGTTGTTGAAGAACATTTGGCATGTATAGGCTATTATATTTTGTCGAATTGTGGGTTGTAAACTTTAAGCCATGTGAAAATGGCCTATGTGGTCGTCGAGTGGGATGCTAGAACCTATAGCCACGAGTCTTAGAAACTCAAATTTTGATAAGGTGGCCATAATTTGTGTCATGTATGATGGATGATTAAGGCCAAGGAAAACTTCATGATATTGGCATAGTCTACTGCAGTAATTGTTGCGGATAGCAGCAGTGGGATAAGATTGAAAAATCACTAAAAATAGTAGAAGTAGAACTAAATAGTGAGTAAATTATGGAACTGAACCTTGATGAATCTATTTTTATATGGACGAAACGAAAAGACCATATGAGCAGTATACTGAGAAATATTAAAGTTCTCGTGAGACAGGGCCAGAACAGTTTCTGGGTCCCCTGTCGCGACTTTGAAAATTTACCATAAATTATCCAGAAAGAATTAGGAGTCATGCCTTATATGTTCAGATTCCATTTTGAGTCTAGTTTCATTAGAAACAAACGGCACCAGTATTAAAGCCCTGTACAGAGAGATATTCAAGTTGTAACGCGCGAAGGTCAGAGCAGTCGATCCCTGTAACATGGGTGACTTTAACTAATAAACTGTACCAATTGGCCCAACCAAAAATTCTAAAAATAAATACATGGATGGGTATATGAGTCTAAATTCAGGGAAAATTTACGAAACCAGTTTCCGAGTTTTGAAACTCGAGATATGATTTTTAAGGCGACGGTGACGCAGTTTTCCAGCCTGTCCAGAAATGCCAAATTGGTCGGTACTTTAAGAGGATTTGTCTCGTTAACCCCTCGTGTCCGACACCGGCGATGGTCTCGGGTTTGGGGTGTTACAATTTTATTGGTATCAGAGCTATGGTTTAGTCGGTTCTAGGACTACCATAGAGCGTGTGAGTCTAGCTATACATGCCAAATTGTTAGTGCTTAATAATGTGATGACTTCTGACGGTTGAAATTTTTGTTTTGATTAGCGATGGAACCCGGGATAGAGAGACCCTTGGCGGATGACGTTGAAAGTGTAGCGGCTGCTCCTGCGCAAGGGACACCGCCTGTTGAGCCTCAGTCATCCGCGAATAATCAAAATGAAGGGGCGAAACAAGCCTTCTTCACCATGATGAATGAGTGGGTCGCGCAATATGCCCGAACCAATCCGAGTGTCCAACCATTCCCGAATTTAAATAATCCACCCCAAGAGCCCGTGATGCCATCGCCATCGATCCCGTGAGGATGAGCAAACCACCGTGGACTTGATTAGGAAGCGTGGGGAGGAGTTTAAGGCCATAGTTACCGATTTGCCGAAAGGGCCGAAGTTCGCTTGATAACACCATTAGAGTGTTTGATGAACTGTCATGCACACCCGATGAATGTCTTAAGTGTGCTATATCTTTGTTAAGAGACTCACCTACTATTGGTGGAGGACCTTGATTTCCATAGTCCCAAAGGAACAAGTTACTTGGGATTTCTTTCAAACGAATTTCGAAGAAATATATTAGTCAACGGTTCATCGATCGAAGCGTAAGGAGTTCCCGAACTCAAGCAAGGCCAGATGATCAGATCTCAATACTGAACATGAGTTCGTAAGACTTAGTCGGTATGCTCGGAGTGTGTGGCTGATGAGGTTGCTATGTGCAAAAGATTTGAAGAAGGGTTGAATGAGGAGTTAAAGTTACTAGTGGGAATTTTGGAGATAAAGGAGTTCGTGATACTAGTCGAACGAGCCTCGCAAGGCGGAAGAACTTGGGAAGGAGAAGAAGAAGGCTGAACTTGGAGCAAGAGATTACCGTAAAAGATCAACGAGTAAAGCTCCGCTTCTCAATCGTAAAGAGGTTCGTGGAGGACACTAGTAAGTCGAGGGCGATCATGGAATTTCCATTAGAGCCCCACCATTGACGGACTCCGAGCTACATCGATAGCTAGTGTGGGCAATAATCGTCAAGAGAGACCTGAATGTCCCCAATGTGGAAGACGACACCTAGGTGAATGTTGGGGTAAGTCTGTTAACCTGGCTCACATTGGATGTGGTTCAAGGACCACTTCATTAGGGATTGCACGAGCTAGATGAGAAGAATAAGATGCAAGGTGCGAGATCTAATGGGCGACAGCTAGAGGTAGACCCCGAGGGTTTCAGGAGGTAGGGGTGGTAATCGAGGGGAGCCACCGACACTACTGTTCGATCCGAGACCCGAGCTCTGCTAGAGCCTATGCCATCCGCAAGCACGAGAGGAGGCATCCTCCCCGACGTTATCACCGGTACTTTTACTCTCTTTGATACTAGTGTGATTGCATTGATTGACCCCTACTCTACTCATTCATATGTATGTGAAACTTTAGCATCCAAGAAGACTCTACTGTTGAGTCTCATCGAGTTCGTAATTCGAGTGTCAAACCCTTTGGGTCAATACGTACTCGTTGATAAAGTGTGCAAGAGATGCCCCTAATAATTCGAGAATCCTGTTTCCTACCGATCCGATGCTTCTACCATTTGATGAATTCGATGTTATTCTTGGTATGGATTGGTGATCGTACATGATGCAAGGGTGGACCGCAAAAGGAAAGCCATTGTTTTGAGGAGTGCAAATAATGAGGTAGTCCGAGTCGAGTCTCATCGATTTAAAAGGAGTGCCAATGATAATATCTTCTATGACCGCCGGAGATATGTGAAAAGGGTGTGAAACATACCTTGCGTATGTGTTTGGAAGTAAAGAGACGGAAAGGAAACTCGAATCGGTACCAGTGATTTGTGAGTATTCGATGTTTTTCCGAGGAGTTACCGGATTGCCACCGGTTCGAGAAGTGGAATTCGCATCGGTTGTACCGGTACTACGCCGATTTCAATAGCCCCGTGTCGTATGGCATTAACGAAATTAAAGGAATTGAAGGTTCAATTGCAAGAATTGACGGATAGAGGTTTCGCCGACCGAAGTTTTTCTCCATGGGGCGACTTGTATTGTTTGTGAAGAAGAAGGACGGAACCATGAGGTTGTGCATCGACTATCGCCAACTCAATAAAGTGACGATAAAGAATAAATATCCATTGCCACGAATTGACGATTTGTTTGATCAATTAAAGGGAGCCTCGGTGTTTTCAAAGATAGATTTGAGGTCGGGTACTATCGGTTGAGGGTCCGAGAATCGGACATACCCAAAACCGCTTTTAGAACGAGGTACGGTCACTACGAATTCTTGGTGATGCCGCTTGGGCTCACTAATGCCCTCGGTGTTTATGGATTTAATGAATAGAATTTTCAGCCATACTTGGATCGGTTCGTAGTTGTATTTATCGATGACATTTTGGTCTATTCGAGAGATGAAATCGAACATGTTGAACACCGAGGCTAGTGTTGCAAATCTTACGAGATAAGCGCTTATACGCAAAGTTCAAGAATGTGAATTTTGGTTGAAAGAGGTTAGCTTTTGGGGCACGTGGTGTCCGTGACGGTGTCGGTGGACCGAACAAAATTCGCCATAGTCGATTGGAAACCACCAAGGAATGTTACCGAAGTTAGGAGCTTTTTGGGGCTTGCGGTTATTACCGACGATTTGTAAAGGTTTCTCGACGATAGCCACGCCAATGACGGCTTACTCCAAAAGGATGTTAAGTTCGAATGGACGGAGAAATGTCGAAAAGTTTCGATCAACTGAAAGCTTATTTGATGAAGCCCCAATTCTAGTGCAACCCGAATCGGGCAAAGAGTTTGTCATTTATAGTGACGCATCCCTACTTGGGTTGGGTTGCGTATTGATGCAAGAAGGGCGAGTTGTGGCCTATGCGTCGAGGCAATTAAAGCCACATGAGAAAAATTATCCGACCCATGATCTCGAATTGGTCGCCATCGATTCGCCTTAAAGATATGGCGACATTACTTATTTGGTGAGAAGTGCCATGTGTATTCGGATCACAAAAGTCTCAAATATTTGATGACCCAAAGAGACTTAAATCTGCGACAAAGGCGATGGCTCGAGTTGTTAAAAGATTATGAGCTCGTCATTGATTATCACCCGGAAGGGCTAATGTGGTTGCGGATGCCTTAAGCGAAAATCACTATTTACTTTATGAAGCGATGAATGTACACTTGTCTATCCTACCCGACAATGTGTTAGTAGTGAATTGAAAGCCAAACCATTATTGATACGTCAAATTCGTGAAGCTCGAAAAGTCGACGATGAGTTGGTTGCAAAACGGGATGAGTGTGTTTCAACAAGGACTCGAATTTCAAATCGATGATGACGATTGTTTGAGGTTCGAAGTCGTCTGTGTGTTCCAAAGAATTCAAACTTATTCCAATAATTTTGAACGAAGCCCATTGTAGCCGAATGGCAATCCACCCGGAGTACGAAGATGTACAACGATTTGAAACGTCGGTTTTGGTGGCATGGTATGAAACGAGACATCTCGATTTTGTTTCGAGATGTTTAATATGTCAACAAGTGAAAGCGGAACATCAAGTGCCTTCAGATTACTTCACCGATCACGATACCCGAGTGGAAATGGGATCGAGTCACAATGGACTTTGTATCCGGACCGCCATTGTCGTGAGTAAGAAGGATGCGATTTGGGTCGTTGTCGATAGACCGACTAAGTGGGCTCACTTTATCCCCGTCGTCGGATTTTTCAATGGACAAACTAGCCAATTGTACGCTTTCTCGATTGTGAGATTACACGGGTGCCTATTTCCATCGTGTCGGATAGAGATCCGAGATTTACCTCGCGATTTTGGAAGAAGTTGCAAGAAGCTTTGGGTACCAAGTTGCATTTCAGACCGCCTTTCACCCCAAACCGATGGTCAATCCGAACGGATAATTCAAATACTCGAGGATATGTTGAGATGTTGTATCCTTGAGTTTAGTGGTTCATGGGAACAGTATCGCCTTTGATTGAATTCGCTACAACAATAGCTTTCAATCAAGTATTAAGATGGCGCCTTACGAGGCTTTATACTGATCGTAAATGCCGTACCCATTATTCTGGATGAACTTAGTGAAGGTAAATTCTTCGGGTTGATTTGGTTAAGGATGCCGAGCAAAGAGTTCGAGTAATTCGTGAAAGTTTGAAAGTCGCTTGGATCGCCAAAAGTCGATGCGGATTTGAAAAGAAAAGATATTGAATATCGTGTTGGAGACAAGGTCTTTCTAAAAGTTTCACCTTGGAAGAAGGTGCTTAGATTTGGCCGTAAGGGAAAATTGAGTCCGAGGTTCATCGGTCCGTATGAAGTATCCGAACGAGTTGGACCAAGAGCGCATCGATTAATTTTACCCCGAGCTTGAAAGGATCCACAACGTTTTCCATGTCTCGATGCTTCGACGATATAGGTCTCGATCCATCGCACGTAATCGCTCCGCCTCGAGATTGAGATTCACCTAATTTGAGCTATGAAGAGGAACCGGTTCGCATTCGATGCGTGAAGTAAAAGAGTTGCGCAATAAGAAAATCCCATTAGTGAAGGTGTTGTGGCATAAACACGAATTGAAGAAGCCACTTGGGAACTCGAGGACTCTATGAAAGAGCGATACCCAAACCTATTTACCGGTAAGATTTTCGGGACGAAAATTTCGTAAGTGGGGAGAGTTGTGACATCCCTAATTTGACCCTAGTCGGAAAGTGGTTTCGGGACCACTAAACCGAGTCTTATAAGTAATTAAAAGTTATATTCTATGTTTATGATGTTAGTAAATGCATGTGTGAAAGTTTCATGCATTAATTTGATCATTTCTATGTGAATTTATTTAAAATGGACTTGTATGAAACATTGTTGAAAGGTGATAGGCTAATCTTACAATGGTCTAATAGTACATGCATGCAAAAGAGTGGTTTTGCATGTCAATTTGCCCAAAAAAGGGAAGAGTGGCGGCCATGACAAGTTATGGGCAAGGGGAAACATGTTTCAAACATGTCTAGTTAATGGATTATGTAAGGAGGAATAAAAAAAAAAAGGAAGCATGGGAAATAAACTAATGAAAAATTAAAGGAAGAAAACAAAGAAAAAAATGTGTCCATCATTCTCATACATGACCAAAAAAAAAAAGGGAGAAGGAAAAGGCTTCATACTTTGGTTCTTCTTAGCCGTAGAAGAGGGAAAAAGAGGAAGAAATTTAGCCACTTTGAGCTGGAAATTAAGGTAAGAATTCAAGTTAGCTCTTTAAATCTTAGCATGGTTTTAAGCTAGATTCTAAGCCCTTATTTAACCATGCCAAATCTTTGAAAATTATGGTGATATGAACGTTCGGCCATGGTAGATGTTAAAGAAGATGGTGGAAATGTTGTACACATTTGATTAGTAAGTTAGATGGATGAGATTTGAACTAGTTACCAAGTTCTTTAGGTAACCCATGTTGAAATCTTGGTTTTGAATAAGTGAGGTTTTCGCTAGGGTGACTAACAAGGGTGATGATTGTTGTTTCATGCTGAATCTAGATGAACAATAGTTTAAGAGGAGCACTCGGCCATGATATGAGATTGTGATGTTAGTGCGAATATGAAGATGATGAACTTGAATAAGAAATATTCTGCTAACATGATAAGTATGAATTATCAAGTAGTTGTGATAATTGATGAGTGAAGTGGCTAATGGGGACTCTTAATGAAATTATGCTAAGGCGAATGTATCAAATGCTAAATGTGCTTATATGTGTGTGTGTCGTTAGTAGCTAATGGCATTCGCATTGTTTAACTAAAATTAGAAATGAATGCTTGAAAGTTAAATATGGTCGCCTAGTGACCAAATGCGTTAAAAGCTAATATATGAACAAATGATACGAATAAATTGACCTTTGAAATGTATATGGTTGCCGTGTGTTTGTGTCTGATTGAGAAGTAAATTTGTTTGATTTAGCTCAAGATCTTAAAGGAGAGGCGTCTAACAAGGGGAAATCGAAGGTCATCGAGTAGCCGACTTGGAACTATTTTACCTAACACAAGGTAAGTCATAAGCACATATGTTTGATATTGCTTAAATGATTGTAAAATCTATGCAATTGTGTTTAATGGGATGCTATATATATATAAATGAAATTGTATGTGTATGGAGTGATGACAATTGTTGAATGTAAAAGAAATAGTGAAATGTGTAGAAAGTTTGCTTTCGGCACTAAGTGTGCCTAACAATACGTGTGTACGGTGATTTAGATTGGCACTAAGTGTGCGTGCTGGAAATATATGGCACTAAGTGTGCATGCTGGAAATATATGGCACTAAGTGTGCGAGCTCGAAGGGTATGGCACTATGTGTGCGGGCTTAAATCGCATGGCACTAAGTGTGCGAAATCGAGTATTAAGCACTATGTGTGCGCACTCTATATATATATATATATAAATATCTCCGATCGAACAATTATATGGAGGGTGTGTCTCCACCGAGTTGAGTATGGACAGCGGATCGGGTAAGTACCTTGAGCTCATGACGACTAGGTAATATGTTCATGCTCGGGGTTGAGCTTGGTAAGCTTTAAATCTCTGTGATGATTGCAATTGTATGATTGTGGTGAAAATGAGTTGGTGTGTAAAAATGCCTCAAATATCTTATTGTGTAGAATATGAAATGTGGATGTATGACTTGGTATGAGATTGAACCGAAGGTCCAAGGAACTATGATATAGTTCGATATGGATGGAGTACTTAGCCTCGCTCATTATTTCATGTTGTAATAATTTTGTTAATGGATGGTTGTGGAATGCTTATGACTTACTGAGTTGTAAACTCACTCGGTGTTTTCTTGTCACCCATTTTAGGTCTCTTGGACTCGTTGTTGTTATGTGCTCGGAACCGTCGTTGAAGTCATCACACCGGCTGAAATCTTGTGGTATTGTTTTTGTTGTTGAAGAACATTTGGCATGTATAGGCTATTATATTTTGTCGAATTGTGGGTTGTAAACTTTAAGCCATGTGAAAATGGCCTATGTGGTCGCCGAGTGGGATGCTAGAACCTATAGCCACGAGTCTTAGAAACTCAAATTTTGATAAGGTGGCCATAATTTGTGTCATGTATGATGGATGATTAAGGCCAAGGAAAACTTCATGATATTGGCATAGTCTACTGCAGTAACTGTTGCGGATAGCAGCAGTGGGATGAGATTGAAAAATCACTAAAAATAGTAGAAGTAGAAATAAATAGTGAGTAAATTATGGAACTGAACCTTGATGAATCTATTTTTATATGGACGAAACGAAACGACCATATGAGCAGTATACTGAGAAATATTAAAGTTCTCGTGAGACAGGGCCAGAACGGTTTCTGGGTCCCCTGTCGCGACTTTGAAAATTTACCATAAATTATCCAGAAAGAATTAGGAGTCTTGCCTTATATGTACAGATTCCATTTTGAGTCTAGTTTCATTAGAAACAAACGGCACCAGTATTAAATCCCTGTACAGAGAGATATTCAAGTTGTAACGCGCGAAGGTCAGAGCAGTCGATCCCTATAACATGGGTGACTTTAACTAATAAACTGTACCAATTGGCCCAACCAAAAATTCTAAAAATAAATCCATGGATGGGTATATGAGTCTAAATTCAGGGAAAATTTACGAAACCAGTTTCTGAGTTTTGAAACTCGAGATATGATTTTTAAGGCAACGGTGACGCAGTTTTCCAGCCTGTCCAGAAATGCCAAATTGGTCGGTACTTTAAGAGGATTTGTCTCGTTAACCCCTCGTGTCCGACACCGGCGATGGTCTCGGGTTTGGGGTGTTACATTATGGATCTTCTCAAGTTCTGACGATAATATTATACGGTCTCATTTTGTCAATAATCTCATACAGCCCGATAAATCATGAACTCCACTTTTCTTTATAGCTAAATTGAGAAATTCTATTCCTACTATAATACTTTCACAAATACTCAGTTTTCTAACTATAATTCAATGTTTTTCCGTATCAAATCCACATATGTTTTCTGTCAATGTGAAACTAGTTTCAGACTGTTGCGAATTACTTTCACATTTTCTTCAGTCTCTCTAATCACATCGACCCTGTAATTCTTTTTATCACTGATCTTATATAAAAATTCATATGGTGCCATCTTTATGCTCATCTGATAAATTATTATTATACGTAACTCAAACAACGGTAAGATTTTTCTTATTTTCTTTAAAATTCTAAAATACAACAACGAAACATTACCTTGAAAATCTGAACCTCTCCCTCAGATTAGCCATCTGAAATAATGGAGTCTGACATGCTGTGTGATCTGAAAATCTCTGACATGAATAACTTAGCTAATTTATCAAAAGAGAAATTCTTACGTACGAAGATCAAATATGCAGACTTCTTCAAACAGTCAACAATATTTCAGATAACATCTGTCTTTTACAAAATTTATTGAGTTTCTATTTCATTATTACTCAGATAGCAACACATGCTGTAACAATCTTGAAAACACTTGATGATTAGCATTAGCTTGTTGATAGATTAGATAGTTGGATACAAAGTAAAAAATATCGCGTTTCATGCTCATTTACCAGTACAACTGTCTCAGATTATTGTACATCTTAGTACTCCCAAATGAACAAATAATTACCACTGTGAGCCATATGTAACAATTGTTGCATAAATATCTAGAATTTTCAGGACACGAACTCTATCTTAAAACAACAAACAATCATCGGTTCCAATCTGAAATTTCTAAATCATGAGTCAATTTACGTTGAATCCCTTTTTAACTTGCAATTCATTGATACATTTACGAACTTTACAAATTCACTGAATGCTTTTAACTCAGCTAATATCTATCCATCATCCGATAAGATCAATCGCATATTCACCGCTCATAAAGCACACATAGGTTTCCTGCTCAGAACATCCGTGACTGTAATCG
This sequence comes from Gossypium arboreum, assembly GCF_025698485.1. NCBI lineage: Eukaryota > Viridiplantae > Streptophyta > Magnoliopsida > Malvales > Malvaceae > Gossypium > Gossypium arboreum. Next base: position 51,925,035 of record NC_069079.1, read on the forward strand.
TTTTCCCTGGGTGGTAATCAATTTCTAACTTGTAGTCTTTCAGCAATTCAAGCCATCTTCGTTGTCGTAAATTTAGATCTTTCTGTAACATAAAAATATTTTAAACTCTTGCAATCAACAAATAGCTTACATTACTCACCAAGAAATCAATGTCACTGACTAATCATCGCGAATACATTATCAATCATTTCTAATTCACATGTCGTATAATTCTTTTTATACAGCTTTAACTGTATACAACATAAGCAATCACTATTCTTTCTTGTACTAGAACCCGTTTTAAACCATTCAATGACGCATAACTGAAAATCATAAACTCTTTACCCGACGCAAGCTGAACCAGAACTGATGCTTCAGTTAGCAATGTCTTCAACTATTTACCACTTTACTAATAAGTATCATATCATGTAGACTTTACAAGCGTGATGATTTCTTTAATCAAAACAACTTTAATTTACAAAAACATTTCTCAATAGAACCATTCCAATAAATATAATTCGGTATCACGTCTTCTAGAATATAAATTCTTTATTTAGACTATCCCTCAATTAAATCATGAACGTACAAAATTTATTTACAGACCTGAGGATAAACTCAAACACATATAACTCTATTAACCTTTCAAGAAAGTAACTCAAATCAAACTAAACCACTGAATCGATCTTGGCCATCAAACAATAACTTTTCAAATCATTTCTTCTTGTTATAAGGATAACCCAGACATACCATTTATCACACTTTCTTCTGAAAATCAATGATCTTTAAAAATTTGCATAACTCAAATGAAACATAATAATCCTGTTTTAGATTCATTGACATATGTCCAGCTTTACCTAAAGAAAGATAACCATTATACAAATTGAACTTGATCTGCTATCATTTATACTTTTACCGATGTCAACCCTTTCATGAAAATATGAAAAGGATTATATTAACAAAGCTATTTCATCTATTAATCATCGAAGCCCTGAACTATACTGAAGCCACTTTCATCAAATAAAAATCATAATGCCATAATAAGACTGATGTCTCAATGTATAAATAGATAATATCTCAGCTGTTAAGAATGCATTTTGAACACAAGAGGAATTCGAATATAATTTTAATAGCAATCAGCGCAAAAACATAACCTCTATAAATCTGATGACTATACCACTGCACTCCCATGATCAAACCAGGAATTATAATCATATTAGCTATAATCATCCCCATCAATAGAATATCTCTTGCAAATAATCAATAGAATCATAATAAAATCGAGGTAGCAAAATTTCAAAATACTAAGCTATACTGAATTTTTGGAAATTACAACCCATATATAATGATAAAGATTTCGATAATATCCTAGAAAATTTTTAGAAGGAAAAACGTCACTCATAAGCACTGAAATCCACAGTAATAGAAGCAATATAATCTTCATGTATATTCAACAAACTAATAACCAGTATAATCAGAATACTAGATCATACGGATTTTACCGTCGACTTTTTTATCAACATAAGAGAATGGAATACCAGAGAAAGATAGAGCAATGCCGATCATAACTCAAATAAACCAACAATGCTTTCGTCTAACAATATGTTTTACTAGTTTTCTCATACGATAAGAAATTCATCTGAAAATATACAGCTACTTATTCTTTTGAAAGTAAATGAACACATAAAGTGCCCAGAAGAGTTTGTCGTAAACCATTCAACTATAATCGCTGTACTCAACTATCTTTATGATTCAAACATGATTCCACTGTCTATCTCTGACATCACTGATTTCCCATTATCCCAATACTAATAGAAATCAATTCAGAAAACTTTCAGATAATACATTCTTTAGATATCATACCTGAATATGTTGTTTCATCAAAGTCAACTTCTTCTTTAACAGTGACATTGCATAGTCCAAATGGCCTTCAGAATGATCCAATATCTCTTTTAGTACTATCTTTATTTGTTGACTCATTCTCTTATCTGATCACAGTATTAATCCTTCAATTACGAAACTCTGTAATTCCATACTTGTAAGCTTATTCAATCTAATATTTCTTTTTCATTGTAATACTTTACCGGTAAGGGGGTGAGGGTCGTAAAGCCTCAAATTTAACCCTCACATATACATGCACGTAACATAACATTTATTAAATAACAAATATCATACACTCTCATTCATACCTTTGTGAGTTTCAATTCATCACATACATATCTTTACTCAATATTGGAGTATCACTTTCATTACTATCAAAATTAGCTCGGTTGGAAAGCATATCTGTCTAATTAAAATAATTTTCGTCAGAGTCAGGACATATCATACTATACAGGTTAAGTATGGCATGTAAAGCTAGACTCACATATGCTATGTTAGTCCTAGAATCGACTAAACTATAGCTCTAATACCAATAAAATGTAACATCCGTAACCCGTATCTGTCGCCGGAATAGAGTTATGAGACATTACCGATCAAAGCACAACATATAATATATATTTCTCATACATGATTCAATTTCACATAAATATCAATCTAACACATTCACATTGTCCCTTATAAGGCTCTACAAGGCCATAAAACATGCTTAGAAGAGGTTTAGGACTAAACTGATAACATTTGCAAACTTTGGGAAACATAGAAAATTTTCTTGCATTTAAAAGTCACACGCCCGTGTGAACAGGCCGTGTGCCTCACACGACCATTAGACACGCCCGTATCACAGGCCGTGTGAAAACAGGGCATACATACTGACTTGCACCACACAGCCGAGGACATGGCCGTGTTCATGGCTGTGGGAAAACTAGAGGGGTTACTGGCTTGGGTCACACAGCCAACCACATGCCCGTGTGTCTAGGCCGTGCCAAACCTGTAGGGTGTACTGACTTAATTCGTAGGGCTACCCTAGGGGGCACACAGCCGTGTAGCATGATCGTGTGTCGCACACGGCTGAGACACACGCCCGTGTCTCTACCCGTGTGGAAAAAAATAGGCTATTTGCAAAGCCAATATGCCACCCTTTTCTCATGCACATCTAGCAACCAAAATAGTACCATTTTAATACATTTATATGCAGCCAAAACATGCTAATTCATATACCAAACTTACAATACCAATTCTATCCCTTTCATCAACTCAAATCAATACTATTTGTACATTAAAAAACATACCAATAGCATGATTCATTCCTCATTACTCACCTATTAAATCATATACCAAAGTACATATCATACTCATCAATACAATCTATTTCAGTATGTATTTTTACTATCATCAATCACACACAAAGCTTGACTCATAAATCATCTATTAGCCATTCACTTATCAAGTCTAAAATCATGCTTTTCATAAGTAAGTACTCGTCATATACCAAATGACCAAATGATCAACTTGAACCATCACCAACCATACCAAATTATGCCGCTACACAAGACAAATTACAGATCAAACATAAGTCATTAATAAGACATATGAAATGGCCAAATACATCACCAAAATCTTTATCAAAAAGACTCAAGCCTATACATGCCATATAATCAATACCACAAAGCTCATAAGTACCAAACCATAGCTGGATAGTGTGATGAAATCTTCGTAGACTTCCAACTCGAGCAAGCCTCTGAAGCTCTATAAACATAGAAACAAAAACATAGTAAGCTATAAAGCTTAGTAAGCTCGTATGGTAATAAACTCACATTATTAATAACTGTATTTAAAATAATTATTCAAAACATGATATAATTCATATGATTTCACCATTCTATCTTGAATTCATGCACATAGTTAATCAAGATTTTCATGAGTTTATTCATTCAAAACACGTATGGTTTGAATACTTTTCATCAATTCATTCACAATTTCATCTGCATAAGCAATTATACATAAAAACTATATTCAATTCAATAATCATCACCTTTTCTTTAGCCAAGGGAATTATGTGAAATAAAATCAAATAACGATGTTTCGTACACTATATGCCATATGTATATTTAGTTAAAACAACTATAACTCATATCTCACATATCATTCAATGCATACCTTATTATAGCCAAATAAACACATTTTGGCATGAAACATACTTATACATAAATCTTTCTCATTTCTTATATATGATACACTAAGATCTTACCAAATTACCTTCATTTGATTCTCATATAGGTTCTGTATGTACTTGTATTACTTAATTCGATTGTACTTTCATTCTCGTCTTGACTTTGCCCGTTAAACCCTTCAGAATTGCTAAAGATACTCGGATATCACATAAAGCTCATACAATGCCATATCCCAGATATGGTCTTACATGTTATCATATATCGATGCCACTGTCCTAGATAGAGTCTTACACGAAATCGATTAACAATGCCAATGTCCCAGACATAGTTTTACATGTAATCACAATACAATGCCAATGTCCCAGACATGGTCTTACATGTAATCACATCTTAGTAACCTAATGTCATGACATTTGTATCCTATACTATTCCTAATGTTCGTACGGGACTTTCGGATATCATAACTCTGTCGATTTTGGCTCGTAATCATGACCATTCAGCATTCAATTCAATTCAATAATAAATAAGCACTTATAACACAATGTAAGTACGTCTATTAGCATACGAACTTGCCTCGTTCGCTGAAAGACGTCTATTAGCATACGAACTTACTTCGTTCGCTGAAACGATGAATTAGGTCGACTAATCCAATACTTTGTTTTTCCTTCGTTCCAAATCCAAATCTTAATTTTCTCAATCTATATAAAAATGAAATTTCCTTATTTAATCATTAATTCATTCAATTTAACACAATTTACACATTTTGGAAAAATTACACTTTTTCCCCTATTTTTCATATTTTTGCAATTTAGTCTTTATCACATAAAATAATAATTTCATGCAATTTAACCAATTCCATGCTTATCCGAATATTACCCAATCATATAACAGCCCATATTTTCACATTATTCATACTTTTAATCACATAATTTCAATATTTCAAAATTTAATCCCTAATTTACATTTTCATCAAAAATCACTTTATAAAATATGAAAATCTAACATTAAATGTTCATATTTCACCATTAAACATCAAAGAACACATAAGCTCATCAATGGAAACTATCAAAATCTTTAACAATTTTGAAATCGAAGACACGGGCTAGCTAGATTACGAAGCAACGATCTCAAAAACCTAGAAATTATTAAAAATGAGCAAAAATCGTACCTAGATGAGCACAAATAGCTTGGCTGAACCTTAAACTCTCCAATGGCAATTTTCTTTCTCTAATTTCGATGACGAAAAGATAATGGAAGAAGATGATACAATTTGTTTAATTAAAATTAACCTTATTTACAATTTTACTATATTAACCTTTAATAAAACATTAAAAACCCACCTATAACATGGCCAAAGTTGTCCACTCATTCTATTAATGGTATATTTACCATGTAGGTACTCAATCATTTCATTTCTATAGCTATGTGTTTCATTTAACTAATAGAACTCATATTTTACGCTTTACGTGACTTAGTCCTTTTTACCGAATTAACTACTCAAATGGTAAAATTTTTTTACGAAATTTTCACACAAACATTCTATCATACTATAAACCTTAATAAAATAATAAAATAAATATTTTAAATTCGGATTGTGATCCTAAAACTACTGTTCCAATTAATTCTAAAAAAAAAGGGCTGTTACACAATACATCCTTTCTATCCTTTCCAAAAGATTTTCAAGCACAACTAAAAGGAAAAAATCGCTTCAGTTCACATATACCACTTAGATACAGTGGATGGTCTAACGAGCACCTTCTATTGGGAACGATAAGGTTGGCTATGAGCCACCCATTAAAAATGGATGGCAGCTAGCATACAAAAACAAAGAAAAGGCGTGGAAATTATACAATGCCGCCCATGAAATAAATATAATGTTAATTTCACATGCACCGAGTCATTTTACCCCATTAAAATCAGTAAACATGCACAAAAAAAGAGGATACGCGGGCATAAAACATAACACGGGGAAATGAAAAAAAAAGATGGCATTTTGTTAAAAGATAATGATAAAACGTTACAATTACAATTCACAAGATCCTACATAGCACTATGATTTTATTCACAACAATTCAACTCCCTTATCCATAGTAGAAGGAGAATTTTTAAGAGGTACAACCGACAAAATAGTCTCTCCCTCTGAGGGCACTGTTATCTCCCCATCCTCTTCTAACTTTTCCAAGTAAGCTCTAGACTCAAAGTCTTATCTTTTATAGAAGTACTATCCAAAGGATCCCTAATAAAAATGAAGAGACATATCTTGATGGAAAAAAGAACCAACCATCCCCAAATGGGCTATTAATGTTAAAATTAAGGTACTAGCCATATTAGATTATGTAAAAAATGGCCTAAAGCCCATACCACACATGTGCATGGGCTAAAAGCTACTTGTATAACCAAAATAACCCCATCCACAATGATGGTAGGGACAATAACCTGAATATCTTGCAACCTTTTTTGCTTTTTCTCTAATGATTAACACACATTTTGAAGTTATAAGCTCAAATCCTTAACTTCCACATCCCATTCTAGAAAAGCCTCCTAAAGTTGTTGTTTCTCTTTCTTTAGTTGTTTGTTTTCTATCTTTAAAAGAGAATTCTCAACTTGAGCCTTCCACAACATCTCACTAAGCTGATGATATTGCTCCATCATAATAGTCATACATTCTTAAATCATACACGCATTCTTTAAGAAATTATTAAGAACGCGAGGAAGTTCCGTAGCTTGATAAACCCCCCTGAAAGGAAAAATTGCCAAGTCATTAAAATCAATAAGGTTAAAAACATGAAAGGTTACTTACAGAAATTTGGCCCGCACCCGGGGTAGTAAATCCCTCATAAAGAATCGAAACACAACTCCCTTCCAAAACATGAGACTCTGTGTAACACCTCGTACCCGAGACTGTTGTCGGAGTCGGACACGAGGAGTTAACGGCTTAATCCACTCATTTTCACAGTCCATTTGAAAATTTTCCAGACAGCTGGCTAACTGCGTCACTGTCACCTTAAAAATCATAACTTGAGTTCCACAACTCGAAAATCAGTTTCGTAATTTTTCCCTGAAACTAGACTCATATATCCATCCACGAATTTTTTTCTAAAATTTTTGGTCAAGCCAATTAGTACAGTTTATTAGTTAAAGTCTCCCCTGTTACAGGGTAAGACTACACTGACCTTCCTGCATTACGATTTGGATATCTCCCTGTACAGGGCTTTAATACTGATGCTGTTTGTTTCTACGGAAACTAGACTCGAAAAGGAATCTGTAAATATATGGCATGACTTCTAATTATCTCTGGTAAATTTATAATGAATTTCCAAATTCGGAATAGGGACTCCAGAAACCGTTCTAGCCCTGTCTCACGAAAACTTAAATATCTCTTAACATACTGTTCATATGATTGTTTCGTTACTCTCCTATGAAAATACACTCGTCAAGGTTCGTTTACATAATTTATTCACAATTTAATTCCATTCCTACTATTTTTAGTGATTTTTCACATCCACGTCACTGCAGCTGTCAGCATCTGTCTTTAAGGTAGGCTTTACCTATTTCATAGTTTCCATGATTCAACTAGCCCTTAAACATAAATAGCACAAAATATGATCATGATTAACCATCCCAATGACTAATCATTTCCAAACATTTCCATACCTCTTAATGAACAACATACAATGATTATAATACCATGCCCAAAGTATACTTAAGCCATTTTCGCATGGCTATCCAAATTTTCACAAAACCGAAAGGTACATGACCTACAACAAAAGGGTAGTCCTATACATGCCATTTCAAAGTTCAACCAAAATAGTATACCAAGAAGGAGCTTTGATAGTGTGGGTGACTTCGACTTCAAAATCCCGAGTCCGATAGCTGAAGAACCAAAATCTATAAAACAGAAAATCAAAGAAAACGAAGTAAGCATTTAATGCTTAGTAAGTTTGAGCCATGAATTTAAACACAACCAAAGTATAGCATTCATGTAGCTAAACAGATAATTTCATATGCACAAATTCTCCATATCATACTTACTTCACATACCGACCCTTATATTCATGCACAAAGATCAACTTAGCCAAAGGCCGGTAGCTCATTTATCAACTGAGCGAATACTTATTTGTAAGGGCTCAACTAATTCAGAGCACATACGAAACATACCTCATTGTTGGGATTTCACAAGCGTATTAACTAAAATTTTTACAGCAAGATCATTCATTCCCGAATCACGAACCTTCGGAATTTAACCGGATATAGCTACTCGTTCAAATGCCTTCGGAACATAGCCCGGTTATAGTAGCTCGCACAAATGCCTTCGGGACTTAACCCGGATTTAGTAACTCGCACCAATGCCTTCGGGCTTAGCCCGGAATTAGTAACTCGCACAAATGCCTTCGGATCTTAGTCCGGATTTAGTAACGCGCACAAATGCCTTCGGATCTTAGTCCGGATATAGTCACTTAGCACAAAGCCTTCGGGACTTAGCCCGGACATCATTCGAATAACCATGCACATTTAACAATAAATCATGACACATTCGTATTTCATTTTCATTAGCAAAACTCAAACACAAGACACTTATCACACTTGCAATTTCGGCTCAATAGCCACATACAAAGAGCATGATCTAATCAAATCATAATCTAAGTTCTATTACTCAAAAACTTACCTCGGATGTTGTCGAACGGCTTCAACGGCTATTCGATCACTTTTTCCTTTCCCTTATCCAACTGTGGCCCTCTAAGCTCTTGAGCTAATTCAAACAAATTTAACTTATTAAAGTCTCATTTTGCTAGCTTATGGCCGAATATGACAAGGAATTTGATAGGTCATATGGCCACCTTTTAGCTCAAATACACAATGATCATACGCATTTTTAATCACATCAAGCAATTTAATACAATTCATTCGAACATCAAAAGAGAAGCTCAGGGTACTTAGCCCATATATACTTTAGGCATTAGAGTCACATATATATATATGGAATCCCGAATCAAACTCAACATTTTAGCTAATATTTCCCCCTTGGCCGAATTTTCTAAGTCAAGCTTAAGCCATCAATAGGCTACCTATGGCCAAACATACACATCAACTCATGCACTCATTCATGTGGCCGAACATACACATCTATGCTAAGGCCGATTGCAACACTTAATACATTCTACAAGTATGGTCACTTGTATTGACTAAACACCATTTGTTTCATGTAGCCCGGAATTAGTAACTCGCACAAATACCTTCGGATCTTAGTCCGGATTTAGTAACTCGCACAAATGCCTTCGGATCTTAGTCCGGATATAGTCACTTAGCACAAAGCCTTCGGGACTTAGCCCGGACATCATTCGAATAACCATGCACATTTAACAATAAATCATGACACATTCGTATTTCATTTTCATTAGCAAAACTCAAACACAAGACACTTATCACACTTGCAATTTCGGCTCAATAGCCACATACAAAGAGCATGATCTAATCAAATCATAATCTAAGTTCTATTACTCAAAAACTTACCTCGGATGTTGTCGAACGGCTTCAACGGCTATTCGATCACTTTTTCCTTTCCCTTATCCAACTGTGGCCCTCTAAGCTCTTGAGCTAATTCAAACAAATTTAACTTATTAAAGTCTCATTTTGCTAGCTTATGGCCGAATATGACAAGGAATTTGATAGGTCATATGGCCACCTTTTAGCTCAAATACACAATGATCATACGCATTTTAATCACATCAAGCAATTTAATACAATTCATTCGAACATCAAAAGAGAAGCTCAAGGTACTTAGCCCATATATACTTTAGGCATTAGAGTCACATATATATATATGGAATCCCGAATCAAACTCAACATTTTAGCTAATATTTCCCTTGGTCAATTTTCTAAGTCAAGCTTAAGCCATCAATAGGCTACCTATGGCCAAACATACACATCAACTCATGTACTCATTCATGTGGCCGAACATACACATCTATGCTAAGGCCGATTGCAACACTTAATACATTCTACAAGTATGGTCACTTGTATTGACTAAACACCATTTGTTTCAAGTTCAAAACTTGGCTAATACACATATATACACTATTAAAGCATCCTCTCCCTTTCTATTAATTCAACACATGCATTACCCATAATATACAAAATTATATTCGGCCTTAGCACACAACTTGCTAGCCGATTCTTCTCCATCTAGCAACTAATGCACATACGAGCTCATTTGTTAGACTCTACTTCATCTAACAACAACCATATATTTTTTTTTTTCTACTTTCTACCATGGCCGAATGCATCACAACACTATATCATTTCGATTTTAGTCATGGTTAAACAAAGAACTTAATGTCTCACTCAAGGATGCTAAAAAGGAGATTCAAGAGTCATCAATCCACCATCACATGCATCATTACAAGCTTCACCTTTAGCATGCAATTAACATCAACACAAATCCACCTTAGCCAAATATCATCTCCATGACATAGTAAGGATTTGAACCATGGGCTAGTTAGAACTCAAGCTAACAAAAGAAAACAAGCATGAATCTCATGGCACAATATCAAACTTACCTTCACCTAGCTACTGTGCATGGCGAATCTCTTCAACATTTCCTCCTTCTTTCCTTTGAATTTTCGGTCAAGAAGAATGAAAAAGGATGGACACATTTTTTTTCTTTTTCTTTCTTCTATTCACTGCAATGGAGGGGGCAACCACACACATTTTTTTTTCCTTTTTCCATTTCTTTATTACACATACTCATTATTTTATTGTTCCTATCATACATCACTATATAACATGTTTGTGACATGTTTCCACTCATAGCATGGCCGGCCATTAGCTCAAATATTGGGCAATTTGACATGCAAACCCACCATTTCTACAACATGCATTATTAGGCCACTTTACATTTGCCTAGCACATTTCTAAATTTTCTCACATAAATCCTTTTGACTAAATTCGCATGCAATTTACTAAATCGAAGCCTAAAACTTTCACACATTCATAATCACATATTTTAGACAATAAATATCATGTTCAAATAATTTGGTGACTCGGTTTAGCGGTCCCGAATCCGCTTCCCGACTAGGGTCACTTTAGAGCTGTCACAACTCTTCCCCACTTAAGAAATTTTTGTCCCCGAAAATCTTACCGGTAAACAGGTTTGGGTATCGTTCTTTCATAGATTTCTCAGTTTTCCAAGTAGCTTCTTCGATTCCGTGTTTGAGCCGTAACACTTTTACCAATGGAACCCTTTTGTTTCGCAACTCTTTCACTTCACGAGCTAGGATACGAATCGGTTCCTCTTCATAACTCAAGTCAGATTGAATTTCAACTTCTGATGGATTAATTACGTGTGACGGATCGGATCTATAACGTCAAGCATCGAAACATGAAAGACGCCGTGAATCTTTTCAAGTTCGGGGCAAAATCAATCTATACGAATCGACCAACTCGTTCGGAGATTTCAGACGCCCAATGAATCTGGCTCAACTTGCCCTTACGGCCAAATCGAGTATCTTTTTCCAAGGCGAGACCTTAAGAAACACTTTGTCTCCCACTTGATACTCAATATCTCTTCGCTTTTAAATCCGCATACGACTTCGACGATCCGATGTCGCCTTCAGACTTTCACAAATTATTCTTACTTTCTGCTCAAAGATCTTTAATCAAATCCACTCAAAATTTTACTTTCACCGAGCTCGGTCCAAAACAATGGCGCATTTACATTTTCGATCGCATAAAGCCTCGTAAGGTGCCATCTTAATACTTGACTGAAAACTATTGTTGTGCGCGAATTCAATCAAAGGTAAATACCGCTCCCATGAACCACTAAACTCGAGGATGCAACATCTCAAAGATATCCTCAAGTATCCGAATTATCCGCTCGGATTGACCATCTGTTTGTGGATGAAAAGCGGTGCTAAAATGCAGCTTGGTACCCAAAGCTTCTTGCAATTTCTTCCAAAATCGTGAGGTGAATCTCGGATCTCTATCCGACACGATAGAAATAGGTACCCGTGTAATCTCACAACTGAGAAACATACAATTCAAATAATTTGTCCATTGAAAATCCGTGCGACGGGATAAAGTGAGCCGACTTAGTCAATCTATCAACAACGACCCAAATCGCATCTTTCTTACTTGCCGACACCGGCAACCCGGATACAAAATCCATCGTTACTTGATCCTATTTCCATTCGTATCATGATCGGTTGGAGTAAACCCGAGGCACTTGATGTTCCGCCTTCACTTGTCGACATATTAAACACTTCAAACAAAATCGAAATGTCTCGCTTTCATACCATGCCACCAAAATCGACGCCTTAGGTCGTGGTACATTTTCGCACTCCCGTGAATTGACATTCGGCTACAATGAGCTTCGCTCGTAACCATCGAAATGAGTTCTCAATTTCTTGGAACACACAACCGATTTCACCTCGCACAATCGTCATCATCAATTTGAAACTCCGATTCCACATTCGGAACACATTCAGCCCGTTTTGCAACCAACTCATCGTCGACTGTTTGAGCTTCATGAATTTGGTGAATCAATAATGGTTTGGCCTTTAATTCGGCCACTAACACATTGTCGGGTAGAACAAACAAGTGTACATTCATTGCTCATAAAGCAAACAGTGATTTCCGGCTTAAGGCGTCCACAACCACATTAGCCTTTCCCGGTGATAATCAATGACCAGCTCATAATCTTTCAACAACTCAAGCCAACGCTTTGTCGCGATTCAAGTCTCTTTGAGTCATCAAATATTTGAGACTTTTGTGATCCAAAATACATGGCACTTCTCACCAAATAAGTAATGTCGCCATATTTTCAAGGCGAATACGATGGCAGCTAATTCGAGATCATGGGTCGGATAATTTTTCTCATGTGGCTTTAATTGTCTCGACGCATAGGCCACAACTCGACCTTCTTGCATCAATACGCAACCTAACCCAAGTAGGGAGGCGCCACTATAGATGACAAACTCTTTGCCCGATTCGGTCGCACTAAAATTGAGCTTCCACAAATAAGTTTTCAGTTGATCAAAACTTTTCGACATTTTTCCGTCCATTCGAACTTAACATCTTTTGAAGTAGCTTCGTCATGGGTGTGGCTATCATCGAGAAACCTTTACAAACCATCGGTAGTAACTAACAAGTCCCAAAAAGCTCTGAACCTCGGTAATATTTCTGAGGCTTCCAGCTAAGTATGGCTGAATTTTGCTCGGTCAACTCGAATACCCGATGCGGATACCACGTGACCCAAGAAGCTAACCTCTCTAACCGTAACTCACACTTCATCGAACTTAGAATATAACCGCTCATCCCGCAAAATTTGCAACACTAATCTCGTGTGCTCAAAGATGTTCGGTCTCATCTCTTGAATAGACCAAGATGTCGTCAATGAACACAACTACGAACCGGTCCAAATATCGTCTCAAGATCCGATTCATCAAATCCATAAATACCGTAGGGCATTAGTGAGCCCAAACGGCATCACTAAGAACTCGTAGTGGCCGATCTCGCTCGAAAGCGCTTTGGGTATATCCGAATCTCGAATTCGAATCGGTAATACCCGATCTCAAATCTATCTTTGAAAACACCGAGGCTCCCTTTAGTTGATCAAACAAATCATCAATACGCTGTAACGGATATTTATTCTTTATCGTCACTTTATTCACCGACGATAGTCAATGCACATCCTCATGGTTCCGTCCTTCTTTTCACAAATAATACTGTGCACCCCAAGGTGAGAAACTTGGTCGAGCGAAACCTCTATCCATCAACTCTTGCAACTGAGCTTTCAATTCTTTTAACTCGGTTGGTGCCATACGATACGGAGCTATCGAAATCAGTGTAGTCCCAGGTACAAGCTCAATACCAAACTCTACTTCTCGAACAGGTGGTAAACCCGGTAATTCTTTGGGAAAAACATCCGGGTATTCACAAACCACCGGCACAAATTCGGGTTTCTTTTCCAATTCCTTGTCATTAAGTACATACGCAAGGTATGCTTCGCACCCCTTTCTTACATATTTCTCGGCCAACATTGCTGATATTATAGCTGGCAACCCCTTTAAGTCCGTAGACTCAACTCGGATTATCTCGTTATTTGCGCACCTCAAATCAATAGTCTTGCTTTTACAATTCACAACCGCATCATGCACGGTCAACCAATCTAAACCGAGGATAACATCAAATTCGTCAAAAGGCAACAGCATCAAATCCGCCAGAAAACAAGAACCTCGAAGTACTAGGGGACATTTCTTACACACTTTGTTGACAAGCACGTAAAGACCCAAGGGATTTGACACCCGAATTACGAACTCAGTAGACTCAATAGGTAAAGTCTTACTGGATGCTAAAGTTTCGCATATATAAGAATGAGTAGAACCAGGATCAATCAAAGCAATCACATTAGTATCAAAGAGAGTAAAAGTACCGGTAATAACATCTGGCGAGGAAGCATCCTCGCGTGCGCTTATGGCATAAGCCCTAGCAGGAGCACGAGCCTCAGATCTGGTGGTAGCCTCTCTAGATCCTCTCTGATCGCCGCTAGCATTGCCCGTATTCCTAGATGGTCTACCCCGAGCAGTGGTAGCACCCGGTTTCCCACTCTGATTTACATTCTGTTCCGACAATCCCGGGCAATCTTTGATAAAGTGGTCGGCTGACCCGCACTTGTAATAAGAGCAGTCATGGAACCTACAACTCCCCGAATGCCATTTACCACAATACTGGCATTCCGCTCTGTCTCGACGGTCATTTCCAACACTGGCGATCGAAGTGACTCGTGTGCTCACAAGGGGTCGATCGCGATCTCGTCTAAAAAAGCCCAAAGTATCCCTAGACCGGCCCAAGCCATCTCTAAATTTCTTCGATGACTGTGGGAAGGGCTTCCTCGATGACCTCTTACGAAACTCCCTTGCTCCCACCTCAGCTTTTCTTTTCTCCATACTGAGTCCTCGGCTTTGTAAGCTCGCTCAACAAGTGCCACAAATTCTCGGATTTCCAAAATGCCAACATACAGCTTTATATCATCATTTAATCCATCCTCGAAACGTTTACACATTACGGCTTCGAGGAAATGCATTCTCGTCGTGCATCTGTTAAGCCTTACAAACTTTCGCTCATAGTCGGAACCGACATGGAACCTTGTTTAAGTTCAAGAAATTCCTTCCGCTTTTGATCCATAAATCTCGATCGATATACTTTTTCCAAACTCGGTTTGGAAAAACTCCCAAGTCACTTGCTCTCTAGGCACAACAGAAGTCAACGATTCCACCAATAGTAGGCGTAATCACGTAGCAAGGAGATAGCACACTTTAGGCACTCATCGGTGTGCAAGATAGCTCATCGAAAATTCGAATAGTGTTGTCCAACCATAATTCACTTGCTCGCATCATCACTATCCGTAGCCTTAAATTCAGAGCCCCATGTTTTCAATTCATTAACTGGGGCTTATTCGACCTTATTTGGTCGATACGGAGGTATGGTAGGTGCGGGGTTGTGTTTGTCGGGAATGGAGGTTGTGGAACAACAGATTAGTTCGAATGTATTGGTTGAACCAATCATTCATCACGCTATAGAAAGCTTGTCTAGCTTCATCATTTGGATTACTAGCATTAGGTTGAGAGTCCGCCGGTCTGTCCCTTGTCTTGGAGCAAAGCGCTACACTCTCAAGATCATCACTACCGCTTCGTCGGGATCGGATCCATTACTATAAATAAACACATTTGCAAATGTCGTAAATCACCACACTATCAAATAATCACATAAAATGGCATGTATAGCTAGACCCAAACGCATTACGGTAATCCTAGAATCGACTAAACCGTAGCTCTGATACCAATTAAATTGCAACACCCGCACTCGAGACCATTGCGAGTCGGACACGAGGAGTTAACGGCTTAATCCACTCATTTTCACACCATTTGAAAATTTTCCAGACAAATTGCTAATCGCCACTATCACCTTAAAAATCATAACTTGAGTTCCACAACTCGAAAATCAGTTTTGTAATTTTTCCTGAAACTAGACTCATATATGCATCTAAAATTTTTTCTAGAATTTTGGTCAGGCCAATTAGTAAATTTTATTAGTTAAAGTCTCCCCTTTACTGTGGTAAGACTACACCGACCTTCCCGCATTACGATTTGGATATCTCCTCGTACATGGCTTCAATATCGATGCCGCTTTGTTTCTCTGAAACTAGACTCGAGAAGGAATCTGTACATATATGGCATGCTTCTAATTATCTCCGGTCAATTTATAATAAATTTCCAAAGTCGAAACCGGACTCCGTAAACCGCTTCGCCCTGTCTCACTAAAACTTAAATATCTCTTAACATACTGTTCATATGATTGTTTTGTTACTCTCCTATGAAAATAGACTTGTCAAGGTTCGTTTACATAATTTATTATTTAATTCCATTCCTATTATTTTTAGTGATTTTCACATCCACGCCACCGCAATTGCCAAGATTCTGTCTTTAAGGTAGGCTTTACCTATTTCATAGTTTCCATGATTCAACTAGCCCTTAAACATAAATAGCACAAAATATGATCATGATTAACCATCCCAATGGCTAATCATTTCCAAACATTTCCATACCTCCTAATTAACAACATACAATGATTTTAATACGATGCCCAAAGTATACTTAAGCCATTTTCGCATGGCTATCCAAATTTTCACAAAACTGAAAGGTACATGACCTACAACAAAAGGGTAGTCCTATACATGCCATTTCAAAGTTCAACCAAAATAGTATACCAAGAAGGAGCTTTGATAGTGTGGGTGACTTCAACTTTAAAATCCCGAGTCCGATAGCTGAAGAACCAAAATCTATAAAACAGAAAATCAAAGAAAACAGAGCAAGCATTTAATGCTTAGTAAGTTTGAGCCATGAATTTAAACACAACCAAAGTATAGCATTCATGTAGCTAAACAGATAATTTCATATGCACAAATTCTCCATATCATACTTATTTCACATACCGACCCTTATATTCATGCACAAAGATCAACTTAGCTAAAGGCCTAGTAGCTCATTTATCAACTGAAAGAATACTTATTTGTAAGGGCTCAACTAATTCAGAGCACATACGAAACATACCTCATTGTTGGGATTTCACAAGCGTATTAACTAAAATTTTTACAGCAAGATCATTCATTCCCGAATCACGTACCTTCAGAATTTAACCGGATATAGCTACTCGTTCAAATGCCTTCGGGACATAGCCCGGTTATAGTAGCTCGCACAAATGCCTTCGGACTTAACCCGGATTTAATAACTCGCACTAATGCCTTCAGCGTAGTCTCGAATTAGTAACTCGCACAAATGCCTTCGGATCTTAGTCCGGATTTAGTAACTCACACAAATGCCTTCGGATCTTAGTCCGGATATAGTCACTTAGCACAAAGCCTTTGGGACTTAGCCCGGACATCATTCAATAACCATGCACATTTAACAATAAATCATGACACATTCAGATTTCATTTTCATTAGCAAAACTCAAACACAAGACACTTATCACACTTGCAATTTCGGCTCAATAGCCACATACAAAGAGCATGATCTAATCAAATCATAATCTAAGTTCTATTACTCAAAACTTACCTCGGATGTTGTCGAACGGCTTCAACGGCTATTCGATCACTTTTTCCTTTCCCTTATCCAATCTGGGCCCTCTAAGCTCTTGAGCTAATTCAAACAAATTTAACTTATTAAAGTCTCATTTTGCTAGCTTATGGCGAATATGACAAGGAATTTGATAGGTCATATGGCCACCTTTTAGCTCAAATACACAATGATCATACGCATTTTTAATCACATCAAGCAATTTAATACAATTCATTCGAACATCAAAAGAGAAGCTCAAGGTACTTAGCCCATATATACTTTAGGCATTAGAGTCACATATATATATATATATGGAATCAAGAATCAAACTCAACATTTTAGCTAATATTTCCCCCTTGGCCGAATTTTCTAAGTCAAGCTTAAGCCATCAATAGGCTACCTATGGCCAAACATACACATCAACTCATGTACTCATTCATGTGGCCGAACATACACATCTATGCTAAGGCCGATTGCAACACTTAATACATTCTACAAGTATGGTCACTTGTATTGACTAAACACCATTTGTTTCAAGTTCAAAACTTGGCTAATACACAGATATACACTATTAAAGCATCCTCTCCCTTTCCATTAATTCAACACATGCATTACCCATAATATACAAAATTATATTCGGCCTTAGCACACAACTTGCTAGCCGATTCTTCTCCATCTAGCAACTAATGGACATACGAGCTCATTTGTTAGACTCTACTTCATTTAACAACAACCATATATTTTTTTTCTACTTTCTACCATGGCCGAATGCATCGCAACACCATATCATTTCGATTTTAGTCATGGTTAAACAAAGAACTTAATGTCTCACTCAAGGATGCTAAAAAGGAGATTCAGGAGTCATCAATCCACCATCACATGCATCAGTATAAGCTTCACCTTTAGCATGCAATTAACATCAACACAAATCCACTTTAGCCGAATATCATCTCCATAACATAGTAAAGATTTGAACCATGGGCTAGTTAGAACTCAAGCTAACAAAAGAAAACATGCATGAATCTCATGGCACAATATCAAACTTACCTTCACCTAGCTACAAGCATGGCCGAATCTCTTCAACATTTCCTCCCTTTTTTCCTTTGAATTTTCGGTCAAGAAGAATGAAAAAATGATGGACACATTTTTTTTTTCTTTTTCTTTCTTCTATTCACGGCAATGGAGGAGGGGCAACCACACACATTTTTTTTCCTTTTTCCATTTCTTTATTACCCATACTCATTATTTTATTGTTCCTAACATACATCACTATATAACATGTTTGTGACATGTTTCCACTCATAGCATGGCCGGCCATTAGCTCAAATATTGGGCAATTTGACATGCAAACCCACCATTTCTACAACATGCATTATTAGGCCACTTTACATTTGCTTAGCACATTTCTAAATTTTCTCACATAAATCCTTTTGACTAAATTCGCATGCAATTTACTAAATCGAAGCCTAAAACTTTCACACATTCATAATCACATATTTTAGACAATAAATATCATGTTCAAATAATTTGGTGACTCGGTTTAGCGGTCCCGAATCCGCTTCCCGACTAGGGTCACTTTAGGGCTGTCACACTCTGTACCTGGCGAAAGGACAATGGGAGTTTTTGGAGAAGAGAAATCCTAAATTTCCACAAGGATAAAGACAACAACAAGAGGAAATACCTTTTGAGAAAGAGAACTAAAAATCGAAACATCCTCATATAAATTCATTGAAGGGATGGAAATCCCACTAGACTTATGTTGTGTAAGTACACACTCCAGAACAGTCACCCTTTGACGTTTACTTTAATGGAATATCTCATCAGTAAGCCTTTTTGACTTGAATAGTTGTTCCTTCAATTGCCCATGTTTTTTATTTGGTGCAGAGTCTACAAAACCATAAGAAAGAAAATAAATAAGTGGTCACATAAATTAATAAGAAAAATAGAAAATAAACACATACCTCTTTAAGACCTAGCAACAATCGATCATAATTGGCAGAAGTAATGCTAACGACATGAGAAGAAATGGGTTGTTCCATGTTTAGCCTCAACATAGGCACCATGTGTGAGAACCTAAAAGGGATCTACAATTTACAATTCATTAATCTCAAATAAGTCGAGAATGAACTTAAAGGTTTTAGGCACAAACCTCGAAGATACTTAGCAATAGGATCCTTTAAATCATAGGGTAAGAAATGTTCACACTGCTTCCATCTCCCAATATCCCTCAAGCCATCTATCATATCCGGAAGGGTATACCCTTGACAGCTTGCGTATGTACACAGAAAACAAACATTTTTTTACAAAATCAATTTTAAAAGTATGGTTTTAACAGCAAGCGTACAATGTTAGTTGTAATATTTGTTGTGTCTAATGGAACATGAACCTAAAAGAATTGACGAATAAGTGATTTCTACCCTATGAACATGCAATTAAAAGAGTCTAGCTGACTAATCACTGAACAATTATATTACAACAAGTCAGACAAGGGGTTATTTACATTAATTAACTACCTAGGAATGGAAAAGGACTAAATTATAAATTGAGCAAAGTATAAAACTAACAAATACGATAATAGAGAGCGATTGGTTGAATTTAGTGTGGTTGGTTAATCTTTGAATTATGGATTTAAATCGCTAATACTCCTAAATTGGTTTTGTAACAGCCCGTTTTTAGTCAAATCAAAACAGTGGTTTTGAAACCACAAATTTGAGGTCAAAATATTTATTTTATTATTATTTTAATGTTTACAGCATGAATATATAATTGTGTGAAAGTTTCTTTAAGAAAATTTATCATTTGGTTGGTCAATTTGATAAAAAGGACTAAATCGCGTAAATGTAAAAGTGCTGTTCTATTAGATAAAACTATCTATTAGCTATGGAATTAAATAGTTAAAGTCCTTAAGTGATAATTATACCATTAATAAAATATGTGGACAATTATGGACAACCATTAAGTGATTTTATCGTTTAATGTTAAGGTTAATTTGGTAATTGTTAAATACATGTTAATTAACTAAAACAAAACATAAAATTTAGGCATTCATCATCTTCATAGCCGAACGTTAGCGCAAAGAAAGCCATTTTCAAGCTTTCAAAATTTCAGCAACTTCACTTGGCTATTTTGGTATGAATTTTCTCGTTTTTAATTATTTCTATATTTTTGTGATCGTTACAACTAGTACTAACTAGCCCAGGGACTATTTTGCAAAATTTTTAAAGATTTTGAATGATTCTATTGATGAATACATATGTAATTTGAAGTTTCTTAATAGATTATGAATGTTTGTTGATAGATATACAAGTTTTGTTAAATGATTTTTAGTGAAAATGCAAAATAGGGATTAAATTGAGAAATATTAAAACTTTGTGGTTAAAATGTGAAATAATGGAAAATATGGGCTACTAGGGGTATAATGGTAATTTGGCTAGCATGGGTTAGTTTTGAATTTCATGAATTTATGATTTTGTGTAATAAGGACTAAATTGTAAAAATGTAAAATTTTAGGGACTAATGTGTAAAATAGCTCAAATGCATATTTTGGATTGAATTAAATAATTAGAAGAATAAATAAGCTGATTTTGATTACTTATAGATCAAGAAAAGAGAAATTCAGACTTAAATCGGGGAAAAAGCAAAGTAATTAAATAGTCGGTCCATTTTGTCATTTCCGTACATGAGGTAAGTTCATATAAATGAACTTAAATGTATATTTATTTAATTGATGGATGGTATTGTGATTGTATTTATCTTATTTGTAACAACCTATTTTTAGCTAAATCAGAATAGTGGTTTCAGGACCACAAATCTGACATCAAAAAAGTTTATTTTATTATTATTTTAATATTTACAGCATGATATTAGAGTTGTGTGAAATTTTCGTAAAGAAATTTTATCGTTTGAGTTTCTAATTTAATAAAAAGGACTAAATCGCGTAAAGTGAAAAATGTGAGTTCTATAGTTCAAATGCATTAAATGGCTAAAAGATAAAGTAGTTGGGGGGGATTTATGTTGTAATTAGCCCTTTTATATTGTAAGTGGATGGTTATGTGTTTATTTTGGTGAAATTTTAATGTTTATAACAAACGGCAAAATGGTAATTAGTGTAATAAGTTAAATTAAATAAACTAAAGACAATTTCATGCTTATTTCTCATCATCTTCCACTGAAAGTGAAAGAAAAAGAACACCATTGAAGCCTTGGTAAGTTTGACACTTGCATGACTTAATTGGTATGTGTTTTCAACTCGGTTTTTAATAATTTCTATGTTTTTGAGATTGTTGCTTAGTATTCTAGTAGCCCGTATCTCCGATTTCAAAACTGTTAAAGTAGTTGAATGTTGCCATTGTTGAATGCATGAGTATTTTGTTAGTTGATGATGGAAAATAAATCATTGTTGTTAGATGTACAAGTTTTGTAAAGTGAATTTTGGTAAAAATGTTAATTTTGGATTAAATTGTGAAATATGAAAATTTAATGGTTAAATCTTAAAATAAATTGAAAATATGGGTTGATAGTAATATATGGAAAATTCAGCTAGTTTGGGTTTGTGTTTAATTTCATGTAATTGTGATTTTTTGTGATAATGACTAAATTGCAAAAATGTGAAATTATGGGGGCAAAAGTGTAAACGTAATTTAAAGTAAATTTTCGTTTAAATTGAATAGAGAGATAATTAAATAAGCTGATTTTGATTATAACTAGATTGAGAAAAGTGAAATACGGGTCTAGACCGAGGAAAAGATAAAGTATCGGACTAGTCGATCCATTCCGTCGTTTTAACAATCGAGGTAAGTTTGTATGTTAATAAATGCTGTTAAATTGTGCTATAAATTTATTATTATTGTTGAATTGAATTATAATGCTTATTGAAAATGAGTAGAGCACAATCGATAGGGTTATGATGTCCGGAAGTCCTGTACGAACCTTAGGAATAGCTTAGGATCTAAATATCATGACATTAGGATTACCGGGATGTGATTTCGTGTAAGACCATGTCTAGGACATTGGCAATGATATGAGATTCGTGTAAGACCACAACTGGGCTATTGGCATCGATATACTATAACATGTAAGACTATATCTGGGATATTGCATTGTATGAGTTATACGAGATTTCCAAGTATCCTTAGTGATTTCGAATGGTTCGACGGGCATAGTCAAGACAAGAATGAAAGTACGATTGAAATAAGTAATATAGGTATGTACAAAACTTATGTGAGAATTGAATGAAAGTGGTGAGTTCATATTGTATCATGTATATGAAATGAGAAAGATTTGTGTATAAATATGTTTTATGCCAAAATGGGTTCATTTGGCTATATGAAGGTATAAATTGGATGTTAAATGAGGCATGAGTTATGTTGTTTTAATTATATATACATAAGGTTTATAACTTGTGAAATACTGTTACTTGATGATAATTAACACGATTCACCATGGCTAAAGAAAATGTGAGGAATGTTGGTTTGAATGAAGTTATATAATTAGTTGATTTTGTATATGTAAATGTGATCGAATTGATAAGAATGTTTTTGATCCGTATGAGCATAGAAATAAATAAACTTATGAAGCTTTGTTAATTATGTGATTGGAATTATGGTATAAAGGTGAAATCAAATGAATTTATATTATAATATATGTAAATGCTTAATATGTGCTTATTCAATAAGATAAGTTTAATATTATACGAGCTTACTAAGCTTTATAGCTTACTTTGTGTTATTTTTCTATGTTTTATAGTGACTCAGACGTTCGCTCGGGTTGGAAGTCGACAAAGATCACATCACGCTATTCAGTTTTTGATTTCGGTATTTATACACTTGTGACTTGGTTATATGGCATGTATAGGCTTGAGTTATGTGGAAATGTGTTTGGTAATGTTGAGTGTGAGTTTGGCTTGTATATGATGTAAATGTTGGTGGGGGTTTGGCCATTTAAGTTGGCTTAATTCATAAGTTTTATAAGTGATATATGATGTATATATATAGCCTTGTGTTTTGGCATGTTTAGTATGGTATAGGGATGATGAATTGGTACATTTTGATGATGATGAATTGGTATATTTTGTGGCATGAATTAGATGATAATATGGTGAGAACATACATGTGAAAGATCAGTGAAAAATGTAGGTTATGACATATTGATGTGGTATGTTTATGGTTATGATTTGAGTAGTGAAATGGTTTAAGATGAAATGACATGATTTGTTTATGAATTGGCATGTTTTGGTTCTGCATTGAAATGATATGAAATGATATGTTTTAGGTATGCTTGAGGAGGGTGAGAAATGAAGCTTAAACCAAGCCTAATTTCACCCCACACGGTTGAGCACATGGGTGTGTGACTCGATCGTGTGTCTATTGTAACTTAATTAAACAAGTTAGTGACTTACACAGCTTAGACACACGGGCGTGTCTACTGGCTGTGTGTGACACACGGGCGTGTCTACTGGCCGTGTGTGACACACAGGCTGGCACATGGGCGTGTGGTTGGCTGTGTGACCAAGACGATATACCTTTCAGATTTCACATGGCCGTAGCACACGGGCGTGTAACACCCCGTACCCGAGATCGTCGCTGGAGTCGGACACGAGGGTTAACGGGCTTAATCCACTTACTTGCACAGTTCATTTTAAAAATTTCCAGGCAGCCGGCTAACTGTGTCACTGTCACCTTAAAAATCATATCTTGAGTTCCAAAACTCGAAAATCAGTTTCGTGATTTTTCCCTGAAACTAGACTCATATATGCATCTAAAAATTTTTTTCTAGAATTTTTGGTCGGGCCAATTAGTACAGTTTATTAGTTAAAGTCTCCCCTGTTACAGGGTAAGACTACACTGACCTTCCTGCATTACGATTTGGATATCTCCCTGTACAGGACTTCAATACTGATGTCGTTTGTTTCTACAGAAACTAGACTCGAAAAGGAATCTGTACATATATGGCATGACTTCTAATTATCTCTGGTCACTTTATAATGAATTTCCAAAGTCGGAAGAGGGACTCCAGAAACCGTTCTGGCCCTGTCTCACGAAAACTTAAATATCTCTTAACATACTGTTCATATTATCGTTTCGTTACTCTCCTATAAAGATAGACTCGTCAAGGTTCGTTTACATAATTTATTCACTATTTAATTCCATTCCTACTATTTTTAGTGATTTTACACATCCACGTCACTGCAGCTGTCAGCATCTGTCTTTAAGGTAGGCTGTACCTATTTCATAGTTTCCATGATTCAACTAGCCCTTAAACATAAATAGCACAAAATATGATCATGATTAACCATCCCAATGGCTAATCGTTTCCAAACATTTCCATACCTCTTAATGAACAACATACAATGATTATAATACCATGCCCAAAGTATACTTAAGCCATTTTCGCATGGCTATCCAAATTGACACAAAACCGAAAGGTACATGACCTACAACAAAAGGGTAGTCCTATACATGCCATTTCAAAGTTCAACCAAAAATATACCAAAAGGAGCTTTGATAGTGTGGGCGACTTCGACTTCAAAAATCCCGAGTCCGATAGCTGAAGAACCAAAATCTATAAAACAGAGAATCAAAGAAACGGAGTAAGCATTTAATGCTTAGTAAGTTTGAGTCATGAATTTAGACACAACCAAAGTATAGCATTTATGTAGCTAAACAGATAATTTCATATGCACAAATTCTCAATATCATACTTACTTCACATTACCAACCCTTATATTCATACACAAAGATCAACTTAGCTAAAGGCGGTAGCTCATTTATCAACCGAAATAATACTTATTTGTAAGGGCTCAACTAATTCAAAGCACATACGAAACATACCTCATTGTTGGGATTTCACAAGCGTATTAACTGATATTTTTACAGCAAGTTCATTCATTCCCGAATCACGTACCTTCGGAGTTTAACCGGATATAGCTACTTGTTCAAATGCCTTCGGGACATAGCCCGGTTATAGTAGCTCGCAGAAATGCCTTCGGGACTTAACCCGGATTTAGTAACTCGCACAAATGCCTTCGGATCTTAGTCCGGATTTAGTAACTCGCACAAATGCCTTCGGATCTTAGTCCGGATATAGTCACTTAGCACAAAGCCTTCGGGACTTAGCCCGGACATCATTCGAATAACCAAGCACAATTATCAATAAATCATGACACATTCGTATTTCATCTTTATTAGCGAAACTCAAACACAAGACACTTATCACACTTGCAATTTTGGCTCAATAGCCACACACAAAGAGCATGATCTAATCAAATCATAATCTAAGTTCCATTACTCGAAAACTTACCTCGGATGTTGTCGAACGGCTTCAACGACTATTCGATCACTTTTTCCTTTCCCTTATCCAACTGTGGTCCCCTAAGCTCTTGAGCTAATTCAAACAAATTTAACTTATTAAAGTCTCATTTTGCTAGCTTATGGCCGAATATGACAAGGAGTTTGATAGGTCATATGGCCACCTTTAGCTCAAATACACAATGATCATACACATTTTTAATCATATCAAGCAATTTAATACAATTCATTCAACATCAAAAGAGAAGCTCAAGGTACTTAGCCCATATATACATTAGACATTAGAGTCACATATGTACGAAATCACGAATCGAATTCAACATACTAGCTAATATTTCCCTTAGCCAATTTTCTAAGTCAAGCTAAAGCCATCAAGAGGCTACCTATGGCCGAACATACCCATCAACTCATGTACTCATTCATGTGGCCGAACATACACATCTATGCTAAGGCCGATTGCAACACTTAATACATTCTACAAGTATGGTCACTTGTATTGACTAAACACCATTTGTTTCAAGTTCAAAACTTGGCTAATACACATATATACACTATTAAAGCATCCTCTCCCTTTCCATTAATTCAACACATGCATTACCCATAATATACAAAATTATATTCGGCCTTAGCACACAACTTGCTAGTCGATTCTTCTCCATCTAGCAACTAATGCACATACGAGCTCATTTGTTAGACTCTACTTCATCTAACAACAACCTTATTTCTCTTCTATTTCCTACCATGGCCGAATGCATCACAACACCTTACCATTTCAATTTTGGTCATGGTTGAACAAGGAACTTAATGTCTCACTCAAGGATGCTAAAAAGGAGATTCAAGAGTTATCAATCCACCATCACATGCATCATTACAAGCTTCACTTTTAGCATGCAAATAAGATCAACACAAATCCACCTTAGCCGAATATCATCTCCATGACATAGTAAAGATTTGAACCATGGGCTAGTTAGAACTCAAGCTAACAAAAAAAAACATGCATGAATCTCATGGCACAACATCAAACTTACCTTCACCTAGCTACAAGCATGGCCGAATCTCTTCAACATTTCCTCCCTTCTTTCTTTTGAATTTTCGGTCAAGAAAAACCAAAGAACACAACTTGTTTTTCTCTCTTCCTTAGAACATTCGGCCAAGAGCTATGAAGAAAGATGGACACTTTTTTTTCTTGTTTTCTTTCTTACACTCACGGCAATGGAGGGGGGGGCAACCACATACATTTTTTTTTTCCTTTTTCCATTTCTTTATTACCCATACTAATTATTTTCTTGTTCCTAACATACATCACTACATAACATGTTTGTGACATGTTTCCACTCATAGCATGGCCGGCCATTAGCTCAAATATTGGGCAATTTGACATGCAAACCCACCATTTCTACAACATGCATTATTAGGCCACTTCACATTTGCCTAGCACATTTCTAAATTTTCTCACATAAGTCCTTTTGACTAAATTCGCATGCAATTTACTAAATCGAAGCCTAAAACTTTCACACATTCATAATCACATATTTTAGACCATAAATATCATGTTCAAATAATTTGGTGACTCGATTTAGCGGTCCCGAAACTGCTTCCCGACTAGGGTCACTTTAGGGCTGTTACAGGGTGTGTCTCTGGCCTTGTAATGCAAGTTAGTATGTATGCCCTATTTCTACACGGCTTATGACACGGGCATGTCTGGTGGCCGTGTGAGGCACACGGCTAGTTCACACGGGCGTGTAATCCTAGTATGTAAGAAAATTTTATAAGTTTCCGAAAGTTTTCAAATGCTATCGGTTTAGTCCCGAACCTCTTCCAAGCATGTTTTAAGGTCTCGTAGAGCCTTATAAGGGACAATATGATTATGTTTGATTGATGTTATGTGATAATGGATTTATGTTTGAGAAATGTATGTTGTGTGTTGTGATTTGATCGATAATGCCTTGTAACCCTATTTCGACAATGGATACGGGTTAGGGGTGTTACATTATTGGTTAAATTTGGAAGATTTTAATTAAATGTACTATTTAAGTAAGAAGAATTTCTAAATAAGACCATAGCTTGGCTATGAAAAATCGGATGATAAGACCATAACCGGGTTATGGCATGTGAATGTAAGACCATGGCAGGGCCATGGCAATGTATGTGTAAGACTATAGTTGGACTATGGCATCGAAAAATCGATGTGCTCGTACCATAAGCATTTATAAAACTGGAGTGATTTGGTAAATGAATTGATGAGAAATAGTTACATATTGGTAAAGGTATGTACGGAAACTATTCAACTAACAAATTAAAGGAAGCCGAGAACTTTATGTTAACTTAGTGATTGATGCTTTTTATGTTATCTATTTAGAAATGTTAATGAATGATAAGATTATTTCATATTTACATACGAACTTACTAAGCTTCATAGCTTACTTCGTAAACTTTTCCATGTTTTATAGTTTTACAAAGCTAGCTCAGATTCGAGGATCATCAGAATTTATCGTACTATCGGACATCTATTTTGGTACTTTTGAAATTTTTATATTTGGTATATGGTATGTATATGTAACACCCCCTACCCGTATTCATCATCGAAACAGGGTACGACGCATTACTAGAGTTTCTCGAACTTTTTATTACTAATCTGAGTCAAGAACTATTCATTTTCCAAAACATGTTAAAATGTCCCTTAGGTGGGCTTCCGAAGCCCAAAACATGTATTGAAATCGATTCGGGACTAAATCAGGACCATATGGACTTTTTCGTAAAATCCCAAAAATTTTCCTTAAATACAGGGCCACACGCCCGTGTGGACTAGGGACACGCCCGTGTAGTCAGGTCGTGTGGACTCTATATGAGCCTTTTTATAAGAAGTTGCCAACCCTTTAAATTTAAATCCACAACCAACACAACACAAGTAACTCAACCAACACAAATTTCATACAATTATACTCAATTTACTTCAATAACATCAATCCTAAACTTATCTAATTTAAAACTTTTAAATACTATTAAGTAGTATTCTAAATAACTTATGTTATCTCATTAACTTATACTTTTAACATTATATCAAAGTGTTATTTCATAGCTTTAAAGTTCACATAACAAGCCTTTACTAAACATAACAAATATATATATTCTTAAGTTTTTACAAAATATGGTCAATTAAGTCCTTCTACATAGCATATAAACCATCAAAAGCATTTATAATGAAGTCTACCGTAAAATCGAGATAGTGTGGCTTGAGTGTGATTATCTGATCCTCCGACCCTCACGATAATCTACAAAGAACAATATAGAACACAAGTAAGCTACATATAGCTTAGTAAGTGCACTGATTTTAAATATAAACCTTACCGAACATTGAACACATTATAATCAAATCAAAGGGACATATCATTAATTAACATTTATCCCATCAACCACAACTTGTTTAATAAAATCACTTATTGAGCTCAATAATAACAATATTACCCACATTCTTTCACACATTTTCCACTGTCTATTTACCAACTTATCCATTCAATGGACGGCTTACAGATTTGAGTACATCATGATCTGAAGCCCCGAAGGCTAATTGAAGCACATAAGTGCTAAATGGAAACTCGTAAGGCTTAAACGAAAGCTCATAAGAGCTGAACGAAAACCCATAAGGGTTGAACTAAAACTTAGAAGAGATAAACTGAAACCCGTTAGGGTTAAACTGAAGCTCAAAAGAGCTGTAATGAAGCCCAAAAGGGTTAAAATTCATATGAGGTAACATAAGTCGTGAGAGCTAAACAGAAAGCAAACACGAGATTTCACAGAAAATGATGAATCTCGGTTTACTTGGGTAATTCATCGTCAATTCATCTTTTTCACTGAACGATCATACTTATTTCCTGTGTTCCGTTTCTCTTTAATACTCAATTCAATTTCATAAATTTAGCACAAAATCTTTTATTTTCAACAATTAATATTAATAATTACTAATTATCATTCAGCAAACAATTTAAATCATTAATGATTTAACCGTACGAACTTACCTGAAATAATTTGCAGTAGTTGTAGAAATTTTAGGGACTATTTGGCAACTTTACCCTTTCCTTGTTTATCTTCAATTTCTTGATCTATAATATAAAATTATTCTTTATCAGCATTTAATTTCATTCTAATTTACTTCACAATTTATGCACCCTAATTTTTGAAATTGCACATTTACCCCAAATTTTATAGTTTTTACAATTTAGTCCTTACTCAATTAACCCCTCAATTGAGCTGATTTTTCTCAATTAACACTTTATTCTATCAATGTAAACTACTTCACAACCCTTGGAAATCAGAATTTCAGCACTAAACTTTAATTCTGAACTTTTTGACAATTAGGTCCTAAAAATCAACTTCTACTAAAATCACTTAATAAATCCTTCATATAATAAAATTAAAACTTCAAATCCATGCTAAATCATCATAAGCTTACAGCACTCAATCATGTCAACTTTCAAAATCATCCATAGTATCAAATACTAATGAATTAGATAGTAGGACCTAGTTGTAAATGTCTTAAAAACACAAAAATGACAAGAAAAAGGCAAGAATTGACTCACTTGATGCAAAAATTATGAAAAACCAGC
This sequence comes from Gossypium arboreum, assembly GCF_025698485.1. Classification (NCBI taxonomy): domain Eukaryota; kingdom Viridiplantae; phylum Streptophyta; class Magnoliopsida; order Malvales; family Malvaceae; genus Gossypium; species Gossypium arboreum. The sequence goes on from NC_069079.1 coordinate 51,955,586, forward strand.
TTAGAAAACCCTCCTATGGCATTTTTGGCTGATAAGAATGAAGAAAAATAAAGAGAAATCTAGATATTTCCTATTTAGTCCTATCTTTATTTAGTTAATTTTGCTGTATTCCAATTTTGCCCTTATTTCATCAATTTTTCTGATTTTTCTCTACTTACGCGGCCAAAAATATCTCCCTTGAGCTATTTTTCTCTTTGAGTCCTTCCTTGTTTGACAATTGAGCTATTTAATCCTTCTAGCAACTTTTATACCTTTTTCAATTTAGTCCTTTTTATTTAATTGACTACCCAAACATTAAAATTTTCTAACGATATTTTAATACCACATTACTAACACTCCATAAATATTTATAAAAATATTTTTGGCTCGATTTTATAAAATTAAGGTCTCGATACCTCTTTTTCAACTCAATTTATTTAATAATTTCTCTTTAAATTTTAATTCCACCTATTTAAAAATATTTCTAATACCTCACTTGACTTCTAAGTATTATTTTATTTTAATTTCCTAATCTCACTCGTCGAATTTAGTGATCTCAAATCACTGTTCTGAGACCACTGAAATTTAGTCTGTTACAACTCTCCCCTCTTTAGGAAATTTCGTCCTCGAAATTTCGTATCTGAAAATAAATTTGGATACTGTGCTCTCATTGACTCTTCTGTTTCCTAAGTTGCTTCCTCCAAACCATGTCGACGCCATAACACTTTAACTAATGGTACTCGTTTATTCCGTAATTCTTTAATTTCCTGTGCTAAAATATTCAGTGGTTCTTTTGAGTAAGTCGTATCTGGTTAAAGGTCAATTTCAGTATGTGAAATCATATGTGAAGGATCTGATCTATAACGTCTTAACATAGATACGTGGAACACATTATGAATCTTTTCAAGTTCTGGAGGCAGAGCTAATCGATATGCCACAGGGCTTATTCTTTCAATGATCTGATACGGTCTGATAAATATTGGACTTAGTTTTCCTTTTCTGCCAAACCGTAATACTTTCTTCCACGGTGAAACCTTTAGAAACACCTAATCACCCACATTGAATTCTATTTCTCTTTTTTTTTTTAAGTCGGCATATGATTTCTGACGATCTGAAGTAGCTTTCAGACTGTCTCGGATGATCCAAACTTTCTCTTCAGTTTCCTGAATCAAATCGACTCCCACTAACTTGGATTCAGTCAATTCAGACCAATATAACGGAGTCTTACACTTTCTTTCGTGCAGAGCTTCAAATGGTGCCATCTTTATATTGGATTGAAAATTGTTATTATAAGCAAATTCAGCTAGAGGTAGATACCTTTCCCAACTGCCACCAAAATCAAGTATATAACACTTCAACATATCTTCTAAAATCTGAATCACTCGCTCCAATTGCCCATCTGTCTGAAGATGAAAAGCAGTACTGAAATTCAGTTTGGTGCCCGAAGCCTCTTGTAGTTTACTCCAAAACTTCAAAGTAAACCTCAGATATTGATCCAAAATAATGGATGTTGGAACTCCATGTAATTTCACAATCTTAGAGATATACGATTCGACTAACTTCTCCAATGGAAAATCTATTATGACTGGAATAAAATTTGCCGACTTTATCAATCTATCAATGATAACCCAGATTGAATCTTTCTTCTTCGGAGTCACAGGTAACCCGGATACAAAATCCATCGTAATATACTCCCACTTCCATTTCAAAATCGTTACAGGTTGTAACAAACCCATCGATACTTGATGCTCTGCTTTCACCTACTGATATATCAGACATTTTGCCACAAACTCACATATTTCTCTTTTTATACCAGGCCACCAATACATCTGTTTCAAATCACAGTACATTTTTGTACTGCCCCGATGAATATAATATCTACTACTATGAGCTTCAGAAAGAATATCATTTTTCAAGTCTGAATTATTTGGAACACAGATTCTTTTACGATAGCAGAACATACCATTTTCATCAATGCTATACTCTAAACACAACTTGTCTCGAGCTACTTGTTTCTTTAATACCAACTTCGGGTCATCATCTTACAACTCTCGAATTCATTGGAGAAATATGGGCTTGGTTTTCAATTCTGCTAATACAGAACCATCTTCATTAACGAATAAATGATCATTCATTACTCGAAGCACAAACAAGGATGATTTCCGGCTAAGTGCATCAGCAACTACATTAGCTTTCCCCGGATGGTAGTCAATAACATGATCATAATCTTTCAATAGTTCTAGCCACCATCTTTGTCTCAGATTCAACTCTTTTTGAGTCATCAAATACTTCAGGCTTTTATGATCTGTATACAGACAACACTTTTCACTGTAAAAATAGTGCCACCAGATTTTTAAAGCAAAAACAATTGCAACCAATTCCAAATCATGTGTAGGATAATTATTCTCGTGCGGTTTTAACTGCCGAGAAGCATAAGCAACTACTTTCCCAGACAGCATTAGAACACAACCCAAACCATTCAGAGATGCATCACTGTACACAACATACAGTATACCTAATTCTGGCTGAGTCAATACTAGAGCTTCTGTCAACATTTTCTTTAATTGATCAAAGCTCTATTGACATTCATCAGTCCATAAAAATTCAACATTCTTTTGTAGCAATCGAGTTAGCGGCGAAGCAATCATCAAAAAATTCTTTACAAATCAACGATAATCTCCTGCTAATCCTAGAAAACTTCGCACTTCAGTTATATTCCTTGGAGTTTTCCAATTCACCACTGCAGACACTTTGCTTGGATCTACTCGAATCCCTTCGGCTTAAACAATATGACCCAAAAATCTGACTTCGTGAAGACAAAATTCACACTTGCTGAGCTTTGCATTTAACTACTTTTCTTGCAAAGTCTGTAGCACTATTCTCAAATGCTGAGCATGCTTGGATTTTGTCTTTGAAAAGATCAGTATGTTATCAATAAATAAAACCACAAATCTATCCAAATAAGGCTGAAAAATCTGATTCATCGAGTCCATAAATGCAATAGAAGCATTAGTTAAACCAAATGGCATTACTAGAAACTTGTAATGACCATACAGAGTTCTAAAGGCAGTTTTTGGCACATCACATTCTTTAACTTTTAGTTGATAATACCCAGATCAAATATCTATCTTTCAAAACACGGCAGCAGCTTTCAACTGATCTAACAAATCATCAATGCTGGGTAAAGGATATTTATTTTTAATTGTGACCCGGTTCAACTGTCTGTAATTTATACACAATCTTAAAGATCCATCTTTCTTTTTCATAAAAAAATTTGGTGCATCCCACGGTGACATACTGGGTCTAATGAACCCTTTATCTAGCAAGTCTTGCAACTGCATGTTCAACTCTTTTAACTCAGCCGGTGCCATATGATATGGTGTCACTGATATAGGGGCTGTCCCCGGAACCACATCAATCACAAATTCAACTTCTCGATCCGGTGGTAAACCCAGTAATTCTTCAGGAAATACATCCAGAAATTCATTAACAACTGGAAATTGTTCTAACTTCGATTCAGATCTCCGGGTGTTAATAATATAAGCTAAAAATGCTCCATTACCTTTCCACATAATCTCTGGGTTGAGAAAGCTAAAATAATTCTAACAATATCATTCAAATTCCCAGATTCAATAGAAAGTATTTCACCTGTCTGACACTTCAAACTAGTCCACTTTTCGTGACAATTTACTATCGCATCATGTTTTGTCAACCAATCCATTCCCAGTATAACATCAAATTCCCGAAAAGGTAACAACATCAGATCAGTAGGGAATTCACAGCCTTTTATTTTCAGTGGACAATTTTGACACACTAAGTTAACTATCACACTTTGACCTAACGGACTAGTAACTTGTATGTCATACTCTGTTGGTTCAACAGACAATTTCTGTTCTGATACTAGTGCTGTACAAATATAAGAATGTGTAGACCCTGGATCAATTAATGCATAAACGATAACATCAAAGAGATAAAAAATACTAGCAATTACATTTGTAGTCGTGGCTTCTTCTCTGGCTCGGATGGCATAAGTACGTGCTGGTGCTTTGACGTCTGTCCGAGCAACAGAATCCTTTGCACTCGAATGAGTGGCTCCTACAGCACTGCTTTGACCTACACGTTTACTTCTCTGGGAAGTAAACGTCTATTTTTCTTTCTATTCTTATTCATCTTTTTGCAGCATAGGAAAGTTTCGAATGAAATGATTCGTGGCTCCACATTAGTAGCAAGCTCCTACTTTACCTCTGCATTAACCCAAGTGATATTTTCCATAATGTTTACATTTAGACCTGGGAGTATTTTGTACACTGGCCTCACTAGCAACCTGTCTGACGGGCACCCTAACATAAGGTTGAGTTTCCCTACTCTTTAACCGTTCAGGAACTAAAGTAGCTCGAATAAATTCCTCCCTAATTTTTTTAGTCGGGATGCTGAAAATGATTTGGAGAAGCTTCTTTTATAAGATTCTTTGTTTCTTCTTTCTTGTTACATCTTTCTATTGTATACTTCTTCCATTTTTTGTGCTTGATCTAATAAAACTACAAATTCCCATATTTCTGTGCCCCCTATCATCATTCTAATTTGATCATTCAACTTTTCTTCAAATCGGATACACATATCTTCCTCAGTAGGTACAATCTCTCAGAATATCTACTAAGGTATATGAACTCCCTCTCATATTTAGCTACTATCCGATTCCCCTGTCGTAGATCAAGAAATTCTCTTTTTTATTTATCCAAGTACCTCTTGCCAACATACTTCTTTTTAAACTCAGTCTAGGAAAATTCCCAAGTAAGTTTTTCTACTAGTACCACAACTTCTTCTTTTAGCAAGGAAATAACACACCTTAAATAGTCATTTGGAGAACTGGCCATTTCTTTAAAAACTCTCATCGTGCTCTGCAGCCAATACTCAGCTTTAATGAGATCATCATCTGATCGGCCCCGAAATTCTTCAGCTCCAAATTTTCTGAGGTTTTCTATCAGAGTACGCTTACTTGATTCAATTGCCAGAAGAGGTGGAGGAGCAACCGGGGGTACTACTGATGGTGCAGCAGGGGGAGGAGGTTGTTGAGCCACACTTTTTTCTTTCATTCTCTCATTATACCACTGATTCATTACTCCAATAATCATGTTTCTAAGTTCTTGTTCTCGCATCAAAGAAATCGGAACATCACTACTTATATCTTGTTCAGATGTCTGTACTCTACTATCTGCTTCTTCCAACTCAACACGTTTAGGTCTATCTGACATCTTTACAATCTATAAGAAAAACAAGGGTTAGATCAGATCATACACATCACACTATCACATATTTATATGGCATGTATTTCTAAACATTTTACACATCACATTCATTCTGAGAATCAGCTAAACCAAAGCTATGATACCAATAAATGTAACACTCCATTCCCGTATTCGTCGCTGGAACAGGGTACGAGGCATTACTAGAGTTTTTAGAACCTCTTATTACTAATCAAGTCAAGAACTATTCATTTTCCAAAACATGTTAAAATGTCCCTTAGCTAGGCTTCTGAAGCCCAAAACATTTATTGAAATCGATCTGGGACTAAATTAGGACCATATGAACTTTTTCGTAAAATCTTAAAAATTTTCCTTAAATACAGGGCCACACGCCCGTGTGGACTAGGGACACGCCCGTGTAGTCAGGTCGTGTGGACTATATATGAGCCTTTTTATAAGAAGTTGCCAACCCTTTAAATTTAAATCCACAACCAACACAACACAAGTAACTCAACCAACACAAATTTCATACAATTATACTCAATTTACTTCAATAACATCAACCCTAAACTTATCTAATTTAAAACTTTTAAATACTGTTAAGTAGTATTCTAAATAACTTATGTTATCTCATTTACTTCTACTTTTAATATTATATCAAAGTGTTATTTCATAGCTTTAAAGTTTACATAACAAGCCTTTACTAAACATAACGTATATATATATATTCCTAAGTTATTACAAAATATGGTCATTTAAGTCCTTATACATGCCATATAAACCATCAAAAGCATTTATAATGAAGTCTACTGGAAAATCGAGATAGTGTGACTTGAGTGTGATGATCCGATCCTCCGACTCTCACGATAATCTACAAAGAACAATATACAACACAAGTAAGCTACAAATAGCTTAGTAAGTTCACCGATTTTAAATATAAACCTTACCGAACATTGAACACATTATAATCAAATCAAAGGGACATATCATTAATTAACATTTATCTCGTCAACCACAACTCATTTAATAAGATCACTTAATTGAGCTCAATAATAAAAATATTACCCATATTCTTTCACACATGTTCCACTGTCTACTTACCAACTTATCCATTCAAGGGACGGCTTACAGATTTTAGTACATCGTGATCTGAAGCCCCAAAGGCTAACTGAAGCACATAAGTGCTAAACGAAAACTGGTAAGGGTTAAACGAAAGCTTATAAGAGCTGAACAGAAACCCATAAGGGTTGAACTGAAGCTCAGAAGAGCTAAACTGATTAAACCGAAGCTCAAAAGAGCTGAATTGAAACCCAAAAGGGTTAACCTGAAACTCATATGAGTTAACGGAAGCTCGTGAGAGCTAAACGAAAAGCAAACACGAGAATTTCCAGCAAATGCTGAATCTCGGTTTACTTGGGTAATTCACTATCAATTCATCTTTTTCACTGAACAATTGTACTCATTTCCTTCGTTTCGTTTCTCCGTAATACTCAATTCAATTTCATAGCTTTAACACGAAATCTTTTATTTTCAACAATTAATATAAATAATTACTAATTATAATTCAGTAAACAATTTAAATCATTAATGATTTAACCATACGAACTTAGCTGAAATGATTTGCAGTAGTTGTAGAAATTTTAGGGACTATTTAGCAACTTTATCCTTTCATTGTTTATCTTCAATTTCTTGATCTATAATATAAAATTATTCATTTATTAGCATCTAATTTCATTCTAATTTACTTCACAATTTATGCCCCTCAATTTTTGAAATTGCACATTTACCTCAAATTTTATAATTTTTACAATTAGTCCTTACTCAATTAACCCCTCAATTGAGCTGATTTTTCTCAATTAACACTTTATTCTATCACTTTAAACTACTTCACAACCCTTGGAAATAAAAATTTCAGTGCTAAACTTTAATTCAAAACTTTTTGACAATTAGGTCCTAAAAATCAATTTCTACTAAAATCACTTAATAAATCCTTCATATAATAAAATTAAAACTTCAAATCCATGGTAAATTATCATAAGCTTACAGCACTCATTCATTTCAACTTTCAAAATCATCCATAGAATCAAAAACTAATAAATTAGATAGTAGGACCTAGTTCTAAAAGTCTTAAAAACACAAAACTTACAAGAAAAAGGCAAGAACTGACTCACTTGATGCAAAAATTATGAAAAACCATCTTAGAAAACCCTCCTATGGCATTTTTGGCTGATGAGAATTAAGAAAAATAAAGAGAAATCTAGATATTTCCTATTTGGTCCTATCTTTATTTAGTTAATTTTGCAGTATTCCAATTTTGCCCTTATTTCATCAATTTTTCTGATTTTTTTCTACTTATGCGGCTATAAATATCTTCCTTGGGCTATTTTGCTCTTTAAGTCCTTCCTTGTTTGACAATTGAGCTATTTAATCTTTCTAGCAACTTTTATACCGTTTTCAATTTAGTCCTTTTTATTTAATTGACTACCCAAACGTTAAAATTTTCTAACGATATTTTAATACCACATTACTAACACTCCATAAATATTTATAAAAATATTTTTGGCTCGATTTTATAAAATTGAGGTCTCGATACCTCTTTTTCAACTCAATTTATTTAATTATTTCTCTTTAAATTTTAATTCCACCTATTTAAAAATATTTCTAATACCTCACTTGACTTCTAAGTATTATTTTATTTTAATTTCCTAATCTCACTCATTAGATTTAGTGATCTCAAATCACTGTTCCGACACCACTGAAATTTAGTGTGTTACAGTATATGCTTTGGTCATTTTGGTATGTTTGATGGAAATATATTTTGACCTTTAGAAGTAACTTATAAATGTTATGTGGTTTGTTATAAATATTGCCATATGATATGATGGATGTTGAATTATGGTACTCAAATGTTTATTATGGTTTGAGGTATTTATTTGGTTGAGATATGTTTGTTGTAGATTGATTTTGGATGATGAATTAGATGAATTATGGTACATGATATATATATGGGTGAGTTATATCTAGTAAAGCAAGTTGAGTTGATAGGTATCTGAGTAGGTAAGTGGCATTGAATTGAGTGTTGAATTAGTTGAAGTAGATATAGTATGATTTGTATATTGGTTGATGATTTTTGGCTGCATATTTGTGTCTTGAAATGGTATCATCTGAGTTATGTAGGTATATGAAATTTTGGGTGGCAAATTGGCTTGGTAAATAGCCTATTTTTATCCACACGGGCAGAGACACGGGCATGTGTCTTAACTGTGTATGACACACGGTCATGTTACATGGCCATGTGTCCCTTGGTGTTGAATTTGAAACCAAGTCAGTATGCTCCACATGGCCTCACACATAGGTGTGTGACTTGGTTGTGTGGCATAAGTCAGTATACCTTACAAGATTACCACAGCCTAGCACACGGGTTAGCCACACGGGCGTGTGTGTTGGCCGTGTGACCCAAGTCAGAGAGGTATACGGGGTCGGACACGGGCTGGGACACGGCCATGTGGTCCCATTTTGAATGTCTACACGGCCTGTGACACGGGCATGTCTGGTGGCCGTCTGAGGCACATGGCTTGGCCACATAGGCGTGTGTCCCCTATTTTGTGGAAAATTTTCTAGGTTTCTTTAAAGTTTTATAAGCTTTCGGTTTAGTCCTAAACCACTCCCAAAGCATGTTTAGGGCCTCGTATTAGGGACAAATTAATTGAGATTGGATGACGATTCTATGATTTGATGAAATGTATGTGAAAAGTATGTTCAATTATATTGTGAGTCCGGTAATGGTCCATAACCCTATTCTGACGATGAATGTGAGTGAGGGGTGTTATAAGTTCAATTCTACCTCTTGGTCTCAATTTTACTGATTTAGACAAATCAATTCGATTTATCTCTTGATCTCACCAAACTAATCTGAGACTATCAAATTGGTGCCTGATAAGATCTCATCTTGGTTTCACTTATGTTAATATCCCTTAGGGGTGTCAATCCTAAGTTTTGAAGTCATTCGATTGAGGCCAGATTTTATGATTTAGTCTTTGAACCCAAAAATCAACTTTCCTACATTTCCATCAACCAACCACCTATGATTTAGCTACTCATGCTTATATCTAAACACATTATTAGCTAATAATCAATCTCAAATGGCACTAACTTAATCACATAACAAGGCAATAGAAACTCAGGCAAAGCTTAACTCACAAACTACTCGAGCTCAGCTTTGATCAAGCTTGGACAAAGTTTGGCTCGATTGGACTCAGCTTGAGTTTAGGCTTGGCTCGAAACATTAATGAGCTGAGTGGAGCATGCATCAGCTTGGCTCGAAAGCTAGTGAATAGGCTCGAGTCTTTTTATTATTTATTGTTAATATAATAAAAATTTTAAAAATTTATTCATAATAAAAATTTAATGCCAATGGGCCTAAAAAAGTTATGCTACTAATTACGTATGTATATCAGACGTAATGAGAGAAATGGAGTAAAAAGAAGTTACAAGTTCCTACTTCCAATTTTTGCACACACGACTCACGATTCACGACTCATGACTCACAACTCACCTATTCCTTTTTTTTAATTAAAAAAATTTCATTCACTAATCACTCAATGGGGCATTATGCTAATTACGTGTAATTATCAAATTTCAAGGAAACCCTAAACTTCTCAACTTTTTATTCTCCCTTAAGTTCTCATTTGGTCTCTTTAGTTATTTCGTACTTTTTTTTTATCTTCTGCAAGAATCCTACCCGTCTCTTCGCCTTCTCTAGTTCAACCATCATCTACCGGAATTCAATCATGGTTGTGCTTTTTTTCCCCTTTTCCCCCTCATGTATGTGCATGGAGTATATTTAAGTTTTCTTTCCTTAAATAACTCCAATATTGGACCATCATCAACACCTCATTGTATAGTTGAATAATTTTTTTTTTGTAAATCTTGATGATGAGATGCCAAATGAAAATGTGAAGGAAGAAAATCTTGAACCTAAAATTCTTGAACTGATGGTAAATAGGCAGAGGATGACGATCCAACTCTTCCTTTTAAGAAAGCAAGGAAATTTATAGTGTGGAAAGATTTGAACATTCTTATACTCATCAAAGGGGTATAGACTACTCATTTAAACTGACATGTTAAAACTTGCCCACAAAAGAAAGTATAGTTAAGGAAACAAACTTAAATAAGCTTGTTGCCATCTAATGCAAGTGGTGGTCTACCAAAATTTGAATTTGTTAGTGCTTTGCATGATGGTAAGCTTGATATGCTAAAAATCAGGGAAGGAATTGCAATTTGGATTGTCATGCATGAGAAACTTTTTATAGTTCTAGAAGAAGAATGGTTTAATATGATGTTAAAAAGGGGAATTACACCACAATGGATAAGTGTTTCATGACATACAATAAGAACAAATGCTTTCAAAGTTTATGAGGCCGAAAAAATGAAGTAGAAAGCCCTTTTGAAAGATGTGAAAAAATTTCTTCAACCATTGATGTAACACCCTATATTGAACCCGGTCACCATGTCTGGGTATAGAATGTTACAATTATACTAAATCAATAGACTCTATTTCAAATTATTTAATTTTACGCCAGAGTTAACACTATGTTCTCAAATGACTTCAATCCAATTATTGTTTATTAATAACATTTCCATGAATGAACATTATATAAAACTTCTTATTATAAAGATAACAATATATATGAATATTTAAGTCTTTTAACGACCAGTCAATTTATTGAATAGGCTTATACTTATACGTATAAAATAAAAACTTAAATTCTACTTAATCTCATATTCAATCCCTGAGGTGTAGCCTCTAAGGGCATCCCTCTATATGCATGCTACTAGTTTAAGGATATCCACTTGGATTTTGCAAGGTTTGGCTTGGTTCCTCGATGCAAATCCCATAACAACCTTTGATCCTACAATCCAAGCAATTCACACATAGGTTCGAATAAACTTAGCGAGATTCCATGCGCCAATTATTAAATAACATCTTGACGTTGAGCAATAAGAATTAATGCATATAAATAACTCCTTGAGTTTCATGTAAGCTCTCATAATTTTGCATGGCATGGTTGATGCCTATACGTTATTCTTGAGCGAATTGTGGGCGGATATATCGGTGGTAGGTTTTGGATGAAAATGTTTTCTTTCTAATAACTCTTATTTGATACTTGACTTATTCAAGCTTCATCCCAACCTTTTACTTTAGCTTGCAGGTTTGACTCATCAAAAGATAACCACACAAGAAAATGCATAGATTTTTGACCAGCTTTGATAGATTAGTATACATTTCGCCAAAATGGTGGATTCTTATTCTAAATCTTTTATTCATCGTTGAACCCGATATTAACTTACGATATTATCCAGACACCTGTATTATTATTACTTGGCTTGTGCAGCATACCTTTTTAGAAAGAATCCTAATTACATATATTCTCTTATATGACCTTTTAGCTTAAATTTTTTGTCAGATAGTTTTAGGAACTACTTTCTTGCTAAACTTTATTGGTATGATCGCCCACTGGCTTCCCATCTTCCTGCTAGTCTAAAAGGTCATGCCATCAAGTTGGTAGTCCTAATGGATTTCCCTTCCTTGAATAGTCTTGGACGAACTTCCCAAATAGTCTTTGGTGGACTTTCCATCCATATGATAGTCCCCGCGAACCTTTCCATCTTTAAGATAGCCGGTGGAAGACATTCCACATACGATAGTCTTTAGCAAACTACCCGCATAAGAAAATGCTTGGGAGACTTCCCGCTTAAGATAGTTTTCACTCGATATTTTTTTGTGGACTTTTAATGGTGGATACACATTTGTGAATATTATGAATGAAGATCCCGTCTTCTACATATCCACATACCAGGCATTTTCACAATTTTCCCTTGCTTTTGTATCTTGATTGGGCCTCTTATCAGCATGTTTGTCAATAGTCTTATACATGCCATAATCGTTACAAAAAACTTTTCATCAATTGAGTCTTTTGGCTGTTTTCATAAATATACTTTGATGGGTATCCATATTTTTACTGGCCTGGCAAACTTCATTTTGGCCAAAATGATGAATTATCCTTAACTTTATCATTCTATGGCTAGCTGTGGACTTTCAACTCTGAGGAGTCAGCAAACCATTCATACGGTGTCGCTCCATAAAGCTAGTAGAATATTTTCATGTTGTACCTAAGTAGAGCCTGTAGACCATTTTTTTGATGCTGATCTGTAGAACAAGTAGACCATTTATCAAACCTAACCTTTTCAAATATGCTTTTCAATTCGTGCATTCCACCATTACGTCAATTTTCTTATCTTCATCTAACTTGCCAGGATAATTCCCTCCATACTCCACAATTTAAAAACATACATTTCACACCTAATATTACGTTCAATAACATAACATGGAGTATGCCACATAACAATTCATTGATACACAACCATGTCATACATTTAGAGAACATACTTATAAACATTTATATATATATATATATATAGCCAAAATACTCCAACTAAACTTAGTATAAAACATACAAGCAACACAACTACCAAAATAAACTAGAACAACACCCAAATAGTAGAGTACAAAAACTCACCTGCTAACCTTTATCCTTGTAAGCTTAGAATTTTCAAATGCCATAGTCTCCTTTGTCTTGGCACTAGCTCACCAGATTCTCTACTCTCTAGACTCAAACTTCAAGATCACTACCCAATATAGAGCTTTCTTGGACTTTCTTTTCTTTGGAGCAACTAAAGAAGATGATGCAGAATAGATGAAATTGAGATAGGAAGGAGAAGAATTATGCATGTAGAATAATCCTTCTCACTCATATAAACCTCTCACGCACAGTTACCAAAGTTCCAATTAACCACTCATCTATAATCATTTTGTTTCCCACTAAGAAACCAACCAGTTCCAGCTTAACTGAACAAGGATTGAGGTTCAACTATTTACCATTATGTCTCTAAAATTTTTAAGTTTTTTAGTAGAGCCTGTTGAAACCTACTTTCTCTTTCAATTTACTTCCAAACCTTCCTTAATTTTCGGACTGTAATGAATACCGAGTGTAACAACTCTCCCACCCTTAAGGGAAATTTCGTCCACGAAATTTCTTTTCTTGACCAAAACTAGAGGCAAACTTAAAGTAATAATTTTATCTTTAGTATCCTCATTCTATCACCAAAGTAGGCGCCTCTTACACTTCACTAATTCTTTAATGTCGTTTACTATTTCAGAAATTCACTATAACCCACTCCTTTTGACGGACAGATCCATCTGTATTCGGCATGAAGCGGATAGCTTGCATACAAGTATAATCATAGTTACCCTAGCAAAAAATATGGCTTTTAATTTGATTTAGATAATTGCCCATTAGAACACTGATTAGCAGACAGTTTACGGGTCATTACAAGTTGGCAGACACTATTTGACACATTGACTCTATCAGATATTCTCGCTCTTATAAATACCAGTGGCTTAAAAAAAAACCTTCCTGATGCTAACAAGTTTTGAATGCAGATTTGAGGACCTAAATAGTTTTTTACAACTTTGAAACTCAAAACTTCTCGCACACGATTGGAGATATATACTGAGATGAAAGGTGAAGAAAGCATTAGTTGCTAAAATTTGTTTCCCATCCTTAAATTTTCTTGTCAATTAGGTTTCCATCCAACACCTTATTTCATCCACCACCAGTCCATCTTTTCTTCTTCTACTTCCAATTACGTCCCTAGAGCTTATCTTTTCTTTTTAGGCATTTCCCAATCTTAATGTAAATCTTTATTATTCTTTAGATCTTTCTTACTCTAGTATCAACATGCCTAGAATTAGGCTAGTTTTAGGAGGGGAGGTAAGAAATTATGGTGGCCAGGACCAGAGGGGTTGTCGGGGTAACCTTACAGTTGCAGGTGGTGACGGGCCACTAACTCGATAAACCAACACATCAACAATGACACCCTTGTACAAGTGCTTGATCACCCAATAGGGGACGGTTAGTTATTTGACAGTTCGAGGAATTTGGTTGCCAAACTGTACCCACGATTTTGAAATAATCGCTGGAGAGAGGCGATTAAGTGGTTCTAATGATGGTCTTATACTACCTCTCTATCTGATAGAGGTTGGTTTCCACCTTCCCTTGCACCATTTCTTTTGTACAATTCTCAACGAGTATGGAATTGCACCAGGGTAGCTGGTCGACATTTCATGGTGGACTTTGGTGGCCCACTTTATAGATTGTGGTATTTGAAATGAGCCACCCATCCTTGGCATCTTTCAACTCTTCTATCAATTGAAACTCTACATACATGGGTCTTCAGTTGGTATGGTATATTTTAGTGTTCGTCAAGGCCACGAACCCATTCTCAAATCAAATCTTCATTTGAATCGGAACAAGTTCATTTTGGTGAAGAGTAAGCTCCCCAACGACTTCTGTGTAACACCCTTAACTCGTATCCGTTGCTGGAACAAGGTTACAGAGTATTACTAGATTTTACAGTATAAACAAACAGAATTTTGATCATTTCATAACTTATCAATATTCATAATAAAACTAATCAAAATCCTACATACTATTCCTTATACGAGCCTTAGAGGCCCAAAATACATGTTAGAAACAAGTCGAGACTAAATCAGAAACTCGTAGAATTTTTCTTCAAACATTGCAAACTTTCAAAGTTGCAGGGGTCACACAGTCGTGTGACTTACATGGCCAAGAGACATGCCTGAGTCTTAGGCTGTATGGGCATTTGAAATTGGGAAACACGACCATGTTCCAACCCGTGTCCTTACCTGTGTAACTCACTGATTTGGATCACACGGCCAAGCCACATGCTTGTGTGCCAGGCTGCATGCTAGGCCGTGTAACAGCCTGACTTGTAACCCTTTAAAACTATAGGGGACAGAGGGCTGTGTCACCTAGTCATGTGTCACACACGGCTGAGACACATGCCCATGTCTCTGCTCATGTGGACAAAAATAGGCCATTTTACAAGCCACATTTCCCACCCAATTTGGCACCAACCTACACCCAAAAATGCACACATACACTAACTATAATCAAGCATCCAAAACAAGCATGAGCAAGTTTTAGGCATGTGATATATTCACATACAACCAATATGCCCTTAGGCACCTCAAATGACAAGTATAATTATGATCAACCATGTTATCAATGTAACCAAGTAACCAACCAGCTTTTATGTATAAATGCATTAATACACAACATGTAAATTATATACCAAAACTTACCATTTCGTATCAATTGTACCATTTTTTCAATAGCATCAAACACACATATATGCTTATCATATCGTAGCACCAAATTACACCAAGAATTAAAACATACCACATATACATTTTCAATTACTATTTTACCTTTCATTATTCAACCACAAATCAATCCACACGTCAACCTTATAAGGCAAATTATGCACGTACCAAAATATCAAAACACAAGCCAAATAAGTGGCTAATGTCAACAAAATAAATATAGGTCAACATTTAGCCAAAATAACCTATACATGCCATTATAAAAAAAATGTAACCAATTAAAATCACCAAAAGAGCCGATGGATAGTGTGAAATAGCTCCGACAAGCTTCCAACCTGAATGAGCTTTCAAATCACTATAAAACATGAAAAATAACACAAAGTAAGCATTTAAACTTAGTAAGTTTGTAAAAACATAGAATTTAACTTACCATTTAATCACAATTTAGGTAAGTAACATAGTATATCCCAACTCACTTTGGCCTAATGCCTAAACACATATCCATCAACATCTTAGTCATACGAAACACATATAATAACCAATACACATGGATGAACACAACAATTATTCAAGTTGCCTAAACATGTATCATCCATTTCATATATCAATGTAACATGTAGCATCATTTCCATGTATTTCATGTAATTACTTATAGTAGTTCGTATCGAACTAGGCCATTTTGTAAAAGTTGTAAAAATGGTATAAAAGGGTGTTTTGATGAGAATTGTAGTTTTCTATAGTTATGAAAATGGTTCAGCTAGGCCTATAGAGTGATAAAATTGAATAAAAATCACTTTACGAGCCTAGGGGAAAAAGAGTATTTTTGACAAAGTTTATTTTTGACAAAGTTTAGGGGCAAAAACATAATTTTGCCAAAATGTGATTTTTGGATCACATTAAATAGTGTGACTAATAATTGGACTAAATGTGATATTATAGATCAAGGAAAATGAGGATTGGACCTAGATCGGGTGAAAAATGGAAAATCGACAGTTAGGTTCCTTTTTGCTATTTTGGTGCCTAGGTAAGTTCGTGTGTCAATAATATTGCAAGGCTATATTTTAATTGAAAATTCTATATTATTATTGCATGAATGGAATGATTTAATATATTGAAAAGTGATGAAAGAATGGTATATAAAATTCTTAATAACAATGATATATGACTAGTAGCACATGAAATGTTTGATGGTTCAATCATTGATGACTTGCAATATAATAGCTGAATATATTGAGAATTTGATATAGCATGATGTTTTTTTAAGTTGGATAACTTCTGAAAGAGTGAAAAGGAAGGTAAGTTTGCATGTAAATAATATATCGTTTTTTGTTATGTTATAATATTTTGTTATTATATGAGAGGTGGTTGCATATTGAATGATCACTTGATGTAAATTCTGAAATGAAATTGATTATGGATGAATTGATAAATTGATTATGGAATTTCCCGATTGGACCTTCGGAATAGAAAAGATACGAATGATCCGTTGTGAGAACACATGTGTAGTACTATGTGCAGGCTACTATGTATTTAAAATGGTTTTAGGTCACATATGTAGTACTAAGTGTAGGCTACTACGTGTACCAGATAGTTAGGTCGCATATGTAGTACTAAGTTCAGACTACTATCCGTACTTGACAACTTTGATCACGTGTGTAGTACTAAGTGCAGGCTACTACGTGTATCAGATGGTTAGGTCACGTGTGTAGTACTAAGTGCAGACTACTATGTGTACCGGATTGTTGGTCACATGTGTAGTACTAAGTGCAGGATACTATGCGTGCCAGATAGCTTTGGTTACAAGGGTGGTAATATGTGCAGGCAACCGTGTATCTGTTATTATTCAGATGAGTTCAACAGGAAATCGACTAAGTGAAAATACATGTGAACATGACCATGTGATGAATAAGTTCAGGTATATGTTTGTGGAAATTTATGAGCAATGTGCTCGATAGTTGAGCAAACTTTTAGTAAGTCGGAATGGAGTAAGTGAAATTATGTAAGAGTGAAATTTGTAATAAAACAGTTTTGGATAACAGCAGTTGTGTAAATTTTAAAAATCACCAAAATTTGTGGAAATCAAATTAGAGGTTGAATAAGATATGAAATTAAATAATATTGAGTCTATTTTCATATAAAGGAAACCATGTAAGAAAAAGAATTTCATATTATGAGATATTTGAATTTTTGTGAGACAGGGTCAGAATGATTTCGAAATCCCCTGTTTTGACTTGTAAAATGCATTAAAAATTGTAAAAATATAATTATGGGTTATAATTTATATTCTTAAAATCCTTAATGAGTATATTTTCGAAAGAAACAAATGAGAACATTATCCAAATCTTGTACAAAGAGATAATTAATTTTTTGTACAGAGGGGTCAGAACTGTCAGACAACAAAACATGAGTGACTTTAAAGAATAAACTGTACTTATTGGCTAAACCAAAAATTCTAAAAATTTTATGGTAAGAATATATTTGAGCCTAGTTTCTATTAAAATTAGCGTTTCTCAATTTGGACTCTTGTAGATCCAGATATAAATAATTTAGTGACTGTGACTCGAGAAAACAACTTAACTAGACTTTGAATAAATAGAGAGGAATTGAAAAATAACATGTTAATACATTTCTTATTATTTTTCATGTGAGCTTAGTAAGCGTAAAGCTTACTCCCTCCTTTCCATTTCTTTTAGTGTTGTCAGGTCCGCTCGGGGTTGGAGATCATCGGAGGCAGCATCGCACTATCAAGCCAATACCTTTGGAGTATTGATACATATGTTAGAAATATCAAGTAAGTGTCATGTTTAGGGACCTAGTTCTATGACATGTTTTATTATGATTTGGCTAAATGTATTGGCCTATATCGAGCTATTGTATATGGCCATGAGAGGTGGCTCATATTGATTATGGTTTGTAAGTCTAGCTAATCTTGTTACGTTTTAATGCATATGATGTGATGATATGAATATGTTTGTTTGCCATGCATGGTTGGTAATATGTCATATGTGTTGAATGCATGTTTTATGATCAATCGAGGTTGTAACACCCCGTACCCGAGACCGTTGCCGGAGTCGAACACGAGGTGTTAACAGACTTATTTCATTGTAAAACACAGTTCATTTAAAAATTTCCAGACAAGCTGGCTAACTGCGTCACTGTCACCTTAAAAATCATATCTCAAGTTCCAAAACTCGAAAACAAGTTCCGTAAATTTTTCCTGAAACTAGACTCATATGTCCATCTACAAATTTTTTTCTAGAATTTTTGGTCGAGCCAATTAGTACAGTTTATTAGTTAAATTCTCCCCTGTTTCAGGGTTCGACTGCTCTGACCTTCATGCATTACGACTTATATATCTCCCTGTACAGGGCTTCAATACTTATTCCGTTTGTTCTAAGGAAACTAGACTCAAAAAGGAATCTATACATATATGGCATGACCTATAATTATCTCTGGTTAATTTATAGTGAATTTCCAAAGTCAGATCAGGGGATCCAGAAATCGCTCTGGCCCTGTTCCACGAAAGCTTAAATATCTCTTAAAATACGACTCATATGATCGTTTCGTTTCTTCCATGTGAAAGTCGATTCATCAAGGTTAGATTACATAATTTATTCACTATTTAATTCCATTCCTACTATTTTTAGTGATTTTTCTAATCCACACCACTGCTGCTGTCAGCATCTGTTTTTAAGGTAAACTTTACCTATTTCATGGTTTTCCATGAATCAACTAGAATTTGTCATACAAAGCACCAAAATGATCATGATTAACCATTCCAATGGCCAATCATTGGCAAGCATATCCACACCTCTCATTAATCATATACATACAAAATGATTATAACACTATGCTCAAAATATATAAGCCATTTTCGCATGGCTATCAAAATATATACAACACCAAGGTACTTGACTAACAACAAAAGGGTAGTCCTATACATGCCATTTTCAGAGTTCAACCAAAAGTGTACCAAAAGGGCTTTGATAGTGTGGACGACTTCGAATTCGACAATCCCGAGTCTGATAGCTGACGAACCAAAATCTATAAAACAGAGAATCAAAGAAACGGAGTAAGCATTTAATGCTTAGTAAGTTTTGAGCAATGAAATTAGGCACAATTGAAGTATAGCATTCATATGACTAAACGGATAATTTCATATACACACATTCTAAAAATCATACCTACTTCACATTACCAACCCTTATACTCATATATAAGAAATCAACTTAACCAAAAGCCGAAAGCTCATTAATCGACTGAGCGAATACTATTTAAAAGGAATCAATTAATCCAATGCATATACGAAACATACCTCATCGTTGGGATTTTACGAGCATATCAAATGAAATTATTACAGCAAGATCGCTCATTCCCAAACCAAGTACCTTCGGGATGTAACCGGATATAGCTACTCGCTCAAATGCCTTCGGGACTTAGCCCGGATATAGTAGCTCGCACAAATGCCTTCGGGACTTAGCTCGGATATAGTATCGCACAAATGCCTTCGGGACTTAGCCCAGATATAGTAACTCACACAAATGCCTTCAGGACTTAGCCTGGAATTAGTCACTAGCACAAATGCCTTCGGGTCTTAGCCCGGAATTAGTCACTCGCACAAATGCCTTCGTTATCATCCAAATATTCATGCACATATCAGTAAATCATGACACATCTTTATTTCATTTTCATAACTAGAATTCAAACACAAATCAATTATTAAGCATTCCTATTTTCGGCTCAATAGCCACATACAAAACAGCATGATTTGGTTTGCTTTGTGACATGATCTCTATGCACATACGGCTACCCATCATACGTATAGACTAATTAACTCAACATATAATTCAAGTAGAATCATTATATCACCGTATATTTGTTATGATTATACGTCATGACTTAATCAAATCGTAAACTAAGTTTCATTACTCGAAAACTTACCTCGGATGTTGTCGAATGGTTTCGATGGCTATTCGATCACTTTTTCCTTCCTTTTATCAGATTTAGTTCCCCTTTGCTCTTGAGCTTAATTTAACAAATAAATTGATTTAATCATTTGAACATCAAAAAGAGAAACTCAAGGTACTTAACCCATATATACATTAGACATTAGAGTCACATATATATGAAATCATGATTCAACTCAACATATTAGACCACACTCTCTTTTAGCCGATTATCTAAGCCAAGATAAAAGCATCAATATGCTTGCCTCTAACCGAATACATGCAACATCAATCTACCTCATGTGGCCGAATATGCATGTCTATGTTGAGGCCGATTCTATACTTAATACATTCTACGAATATGGTTACTTGTATTGACTAAATACCATTTTGTTTCAAGTTCAAAACTCATTAATACCCATATATACACTAGCAATCAAATATTAACATTTGTACTTCACCTTAATAGCTAGCTTAGCAAACCTTAATTTAACATATAATTGTTCATAACACATTTAAAGCATCCTCTCCATTCCATCAATTCAAAACACATACATTAACCTAATATCAATTAACTAAGCACTTTAACAATTTTTTCTTTAACTACACACATTTGGCAATGACAAAGACAATTTAACAAACCTTAAATTCAACTTATAACAACATATACTCAATATTCAAAGCATTTAACATCACTTCATCATGCTTTTACATCATGGCGAATGCTCCTTTTAACCCATTTACCCTCACAAAGCATGAATTTCATCATCCAACTTACAAGCTTACAATCCCATGAATTTTAACCTCATAATATCTATCCAACTCTCACTCATTAGCTTCTATCATCAATCTCCAACAACACTAAATAAAAATATACTTCGTGGGTCTAAGGTAGAACCAAGAAAGGAACTCATAAATATCAAGATGTAAGCAACTACCATTGTTCATCTAGATTTAGCATGAAACAACAACCATCACCCTTATTAATCTCCATAGCCGAAAACCTTACTCATTCCACACTCAAAATTTCAGCATGGGTTACAAAAATAACTTGATATCTCACTCCATATCAACTAAAATTTCAAGAACTAGTATAAAATTTCTTACCTTAATATTGACCTAGGATAACCGAATGCTTCACTCCCTTCTTCCTCTTTTCATTTCGGCCAAGAAGAACCGATTTCTTCTTTTCTTTCTTTCTCAAGTCACGGCAATGGGGGGGAACATGGATGAGACAACTTTGTTTTCATCACCCCTCCCTTTTCATTACTTTATTACTAACCTTTTATTTTATTCTTTCTCCCATAAAACACTAACACCAAATGTTTATAATAGGCTTTAACTTATAGCATGGCCGGCCACCATCTTGTTCTTTGGTTAATTTGACATGCAAGTACAATTATTTTGCAACATGCATAAATAGGCCACTTTACATTTGCCTAGCACATTTCTAAATTTTTCCCACATAAGTCCTATTTAATAAAATTCACTTACAATTAACAAAATTCCAATATGAAATTTTTATACATGCATACATACATATAATAAGCATCAACTATAACGGTTAATTATTTTTATGACTCGGTTTAGTGGTCCCGAAACCACTTTCTGACTAGGGTCACTTTAGGGCTGTCACAGAGGTGGCCATGACCATGAATTAAATGTATAATGTGGAAATAAAATGATAATGCCTTGAACATGGATGTTTGATGGATAGTTTGGTAACCATGGTACAATGGTATAAAGTGAGAAATAGTAATAATGTTAAATTGAATATAGAATTGGTGTAGAATGTCTTAGTCAAGCATATTGTTTTACGCATATGAAATGTGGACACTATGTAAAGTTATGACTTGGTTAGAAGGTTATGCTTGATGATAAGTTGGAGTTAAATAGACATGAAGATAACTATGGTATAAAGGTATAAGTGGTAAGGTATTTGATAAAGCCAAATGAATAAGATATGCTGTGTCTAGACTTGATTTAATGTGAGAATGTGTAACACATGCATGTTGATAAGTGAATGAAATGTCTGCATCATAATTGAGGATGTTGAATGCTTCTGGATATATAGGCTGGCCACACGGACAGTGACATGGCCATGTGTCTCAGTCGTGTGGAAGACACGGTCTAGCACACGGGTGTGTGACTTGGCCATGTGACCCTTATTTGTTTGCTGACGTCATAAACAGAGAGTTACACGGGCTGAGGACACGGGTGTGTCTAGAGCCACACGGGCGTGTGAGACCACACGGCCTACCCACACTAGCATGTGACTCTCCAAAACATGAAATTTTTTCTAAGTGATGTAAAACTTTCGAAGCTTCTCGGTTTAGACCCGAATCCCTTCTAAAGTATGATTTGAGTTTCGTAGACCCAAATATGGGACTGTGTACATATGATTGAATATTTCAAAATATGAACGAAATTTTAAGGTCGGGTTTGCATGATTGATTGCGTTTAAGTCTTATAATGTCTCGTATCCTGTCCCGGCGTCGGACACGGGTAGGAGGTGTTACAGAAACTTTGCTGACATTATCAGAACATTCAAACTTCACATCTTTTTGTAATAACCTTGTCATCGGTGTAGCTATCATAGAGAACCCTTTGAAGAATCTTCGGTAATAACTAGCTAATCCCAGAAAACTTCTAACTTCAGATACATTTCTCGATGGTTTCCAGTCAACTACTGTGAAAATCTTACTCGGATCAACTCTAATGCCTTCGGCCTATATTATATGTCGCATAAAATTGACTTCTTAGAGCCAGAACTAGCATTTGTAAAATTTAGTAAACAATTATTTATCTCACAGAGTTTGCAAAACAATTCTCAGATGCTTGGCATGTTCAGTCTCGTATCGAGAATATATTAGAATATCATCAATAAATACCACAACAAATGTGTCTAAATATGGTCTGAAGATTCTATTCATCAAATTCATAAATACCGCAGGTGCATTAGTTAAACCAAACGCCATTACAAGAAATTCATACTGTTTGTACCTAGTTCTGAATCACTCAAAGCTGATAGTAACCGGAATTGAGATCAATCTTCGAGAATGGTGTGACACCTTTCAACTGATCGAACAAATCCTCAATTCGAAGCTGTGGACATTTGTTCTTAATTTTTACCTTGTTGAGCTAACGGTAGTCAATACATAATCTCATCGATCTGTCATTTTTCTTAACGAACAAAACTAGTGCACCCCAAGGTGAAAAACTGGGTCAAGCAAAACCTTTATCTGTCAACTCTTGCAACTATGCTTTTAACTCTTTTAAGTCGGTAAGAGGCATTCTATAAGGTGCTATTGTACAGGTTCTATAGCAAAATAAACTTCTCTGATTAGTGGTAATCCAGGTAACTCCTCTGGAAACACATCAGAGTACTCATAAACCACTAGCACTGATTCAAGCTTCGATTCAAACACTTTAGTATCCAATACAGAAGCAAGGTAATCATTACAACCTTTTCTCACATGTTTCTGCACTGACATAACTGATATCACAATAGGCAATCCATTCAGATTATCTGATTCAATATGAAGTGTCACACCGTTCTAACATTTTAATACAATTAGATTTTGTCTACAATTTATAACAGCATCGTGCAAAGTTAGCCAATTCATGCCCAAAATCACATCGAATTCATCAGACGGTAATAGCATCAAATTAGCCAGAAAACTGTAACCCTGAGTCATCAAAGGACAATTCTTGTAACTTTTATCAACTATCACATACTGGCCTAGAGGGTTTGTCACTTTAACCACGAATTCAGTGGACTCAGCAGGTAAATTTTTACTAGATACTAAATTCGTGCAAACATATGAATGGGTTGATCCTGGATCAATCAAAGCAGTTAGATCAGTATCATAAATACAGAAAGTACCAGTAATAACATATGGCAAAGAAGCGTCCTCACAAGTGTGAATAGCATAAGCCCTAGTTGGTGCTCGTGCCTCGAATCTCACAGCAGAGTCTTACGTCATGCCACGACTACCATTCATATTTTTGAGATTACGAGGTGGTCTACCTCTCACCGCAATATTGTTCAGTCTTGTGGTTTAAACTTTCTCTTTCTCGAATTTCTTTGGGTAATCCCTAAGATAGTGGTCTAAGGAACCATACCCGAAGCACGCTCCGCTCTTCACTTGACACTTACCATAATGTGGTATGTTACAGTGCTTGCATTCAAGTTTGGCATCTCTGACACTATCCACACTCACTACAGATGTAGCCTGTGGTTTAGGACTGGAGCGTCTGGTACCTCTGTCTCTACTACAATATCCCATAGAAGCAGTAGAATGGTAGCGATGTTCTTTTGATTTCTTTGATGCTGAATGGTATGACTTTCCCGTCAATCTCTTTCTTGAATCTTTAGCTTCAAATTTAGCATGTCTTTTCTCTTTACTCAGATCCTTGGCTGCTTTATGTGCTCTGTCAACTAAAACAATGAATTCATTCAACTCAAGGATCCCGACTAAAAGCTTTATATCCTCATTTAATCCATCTTCAAATAGCTTACACATTCTAGTCTTGGTTGGAATACACTCTTGAGCATATTTACTCAATCAAAAAAATTCCTGTTCCTATTTGGACACTGTCATACGACCCTAATTTAGCTTGAGCAATTCGTTACGTTTCTAATCCAGCAACCTCTTACTGATATATTTCTTTTGAAAGTCGATTTGAAAGAATTCCTAAGTGACCTATTCTCTCGGCACTATAGAAGTCAATGTATTCCACCACTGATAAGCCAAATCTTTTAGTAGAAATACTGCATACTTAAGACATTCAACCGGTGAATAAGATCATTCATTAAGAACCCTGATGGTATTCTCTAACCATAATTCAACTCTCTCAGGATCATGTTCGATAGTAGCTCGGAATTCTTCAGCCCCGTACTTACGAATCTTATCAATAGGAGGCTTACTAACCCAAATTGGTTCCTTACTTTGAGGAATCATAGGAACTGTTTGGGGAACAATAGGGGGTGGAAGTTGTTAAGCAGTCGGGTTCGTCCTTAAAAACTGGGTGAACCATTCATTTGTCATCTGAAAAAAGGCTTCCTTAGCCTCTCTTCCCTGACCCTCAGATACAGGCCTCATACTACTCGAAGGTACTCCGTGAATGGAAGCTTGAAAGTTGCTTTCTACTTCATCGGAATTAGCTCGGTTGGATGTCATTGCTATATGAAAACATGTTTTAAAACGGTCAAGAGATATCACACTATCACAGGTTTATAATGGCATGTATATCTAGACTCATACGTGCTACGTTCAGTCTGAGAATCCATTAAACCGTAGCTCTAATAGCAATAAATGTAACACCCCTAACTCGTATCCGTCGTCAGAATAGGGTTACAAAGTATTACCAGAGTTTACAATACCAACAAATAGAATTTTGATCATTTTATAAATTATCAATATTCATAATAAAACTAATCAAAATCATTCATACTATCCCTTATACGAGCCTTAGAGGCCCAAAATACGCGTTAGAAACAAGTCGGGACAAAATCAGAAACTCGTAGAATTTTTCAGAAAACATTGCAAAATTTCAAAGCTGTAGGGATCACATGGCCATGTGGCCTAGCCGTGTGACTTGTAACACCCTTTGCCCATATCCCTCGTCGGAACAGGGTTCGAGGTGCTACCAGATTTAAACTCATCCATTTATATAAAACCAGACCGTAAAAATTTTTGATCAATTTTAAACTTTTCATACACACGTATATTATCATTTAATCGGGCTTACAAGGCCCAAAATATTCATGAGGCATTATTAAATATTTACCAATATCTTAGTCTTGTATCATTTACTTACTCAACTTTACAACCCTATACATGCCATAGACTCAAAACACTAAGATTTATTTACGCCGATAGCGTAGACTTGACAATGTGATAATATCTCTGACGGCCTCCAACTCGAGTTAACCTGGAAACCCTAGGGAATATGGGAAAGAAAAGGGGAGTAAGCTTTACGCTTGGTAAGTTCATAAGAAAACAATAAGCAACTCATTAACAAGTTTTATCAATGTTTACAACATAATCACAAATTCACTACAAGTTGTCTTCCTGAGCAATAGTCACTAAATTATTTATAAATGGAGCTACAAAACTCCAAATCAATTTCCGTTAATTTTCCCTGAAAATAGACTCATATATATTCCATCCATAAAATTTTCAGAATTTTAGGTTTGGCCAATCAATACCAGATTTTTCTTAAAGTTTCCCTGTTTCCTTTGTTTGACTAATCGACCACTCTTCACTATGAATCAAATTTCTCATTGTACAGAATTCAAAATATGTTTTATTTGATTTCATTTGAAACTAGGCTCATTAAGGAGTCTAAGAATATAAATTTTATCTTATAACCATTTTTGTAAAAATTATAATGATTTTATAAAAGCAGAACAGGGGACCCCGAAATCATTTGACTCTATCCCATGCCACTTCAAATATCTCATTATCAGCAATTCTTTTGCTTACATGGTTTCTTTTATAAGAAACTAGACTCATTAAGCTTTAATTACATAATTTATTCAGCTTCTAACTCAACTCCAACAATTTATGGTGATTTTCCAAAATCACATTATTGCTACTGTCCCAAGCAGATTTATTACAAATTTACTCTTTCACACATTCTTTGCATTCACATTATTTAAACATGTATATCACCAATCAATTTCGTCACATATCTATAATTTCACTCAAGCATAATCTCAATACAATACATCATGCTCAATGATTCGCACACAACCGTTCAAATTAGCAATTGTAAGATGATTCCGCACATAGTCCACCCTTATCGATAATTTACGATGGTTTTGCCCTTACTCACATATATGACATAGGCATTTTCACCTATGCTTCTCATTTCACACTCATGATTCAATTCCAATCGATCTAACATGCATAAGAATATATCACATACCTGGCCAACTTAATGTATTGAACAAATTCAATTGCCGATTTAACACAAGGTCTCATAGTCTTAGACTTTTATCAAATCAAGGCATTTAGCACCGCTAGGTTTTAAACCCGATAATATTATTCACCGACTTAAAGCTTGCTAGGCTCAAAGCCCAAATATCACCATTATAAAGTCGTCTCATAAACAATTCATATAATATAGCATGTATACCTATTCACTTTGCTCTATTTAATCATTCAATCACAATTTATAATTTCCCTTGAATCATTCGATATTTTGCACACTAAGTGTCATTCTCAATATCTCGCACACTAAGTGCCATTCTCAATATTTCGTACACTAAGTGCCATTCTCAATATTTCGTACACTAAGTACCATATTTGATTGCCCGCACACTAAGTGCCACATTTTGTCGATATGTCATCGACGTTAAAATATTCACGTATATACAATTTATACGATATTAAAGCATTAGAAACATAAATTTAACAATGCTTATTGCATACGAACTTACCTCGTTCATGAGAACGATAAATTAGATCGACGAATCCGATACTTCGTTTTTCCCTCGATATAGACTCGTACGAGGCTTAACTTGATCTAATCAATCAAATTCAACTATTACAATTCATATTCTATTCATTTTAACTCAATTTCATATTTTGGTAAAATTACTATTTTACCCCTAAAGTTTTACTTTTATTCAATTTAGTCACAGAGCTAAAAAAAATGCAAATTAACAATTTTTAACCATAATTAAGCTTAACCGAATATTCATGGTATTAAAACAGCCCATAAATTACTTTATGGTAAAATTACATTTTTGCCCCTGATATTTCAACTTCTTTACAATTTAGTCCCTAAGCTCGAAAAATTAAATTCATTCAATTTTTGGTCAAACCCATGCCTAGACAAATTTACTACTACTTCATAACAGCCCATATTTTCATTTATTCACACTTTCAAACACATAATTTCAATAATTCACAATTTAATCCAAAATTGACATTTTTACCAAAATTCACTTTACAAAACATGTATATCCAACAACAATAATTAATTTTCCATCATCAACTATTAAAATACTCATGCACTCAACAATGGCAACATTCAAATACTTTAACAGTTTTGAAATCAGAGATACAGGCTAGCTAGAATACGAAGCAACGATCTCAAAAACATAAAATTATCAAAACCGAACACAAAACATACCTAAATCACTTCATGCAAATGCGAAACTAAGGAAGCTTCAATGGCTTTCTTTTCTCCTCCATATTCGCCAAGAGATAAAATTTGCATGGCCATTTTATGTTTTATTTTTATTTAATACATTTTAATATTCCATTTACCTTTTTGTCCTTTATAATAATACATAATTTCATATATGCCAAACCTCCAATCTCCACTATCATAAAGTAATGGTTTAATTGATAAATAGGGACTTATACTGTGACAGCCCTAGAGTGACCCTAGTCGAAAAGCGGTTTCGGGACCGCTAAACCGAGTCACCGAATTATTTGAATACAATATTTATTGTCTAAAATATGTGATTATGAATGTGTGAAAGTTTTAAGTTTCGATTTAGTAAATTTCATGTGAATTTAGTCAATAGGACTTGTGTGACACTTTTGAAATGTGATAGGCTAATCTATAAGGATCTAATAGTGCATGTAATCAAAAGGGAGGACTTGCATGTCAATTTCCCCCTTTTTAATTGCTAGTGGCCGGCCATGACAAAGGATTATGGGCAAAACATGTCATAGACATGTTATGTTGGTGCATCATGGGAGGAAAAAAATAAATTAATGAGTATGGGTAATAAAGAAATGGAAAAAGAAAAAAAAGAAAGAATGTGTGAGTGTTACCCCCCATTGCCGTGAGTTGAAGAAAAAGAAAAAAAAAATTTTGTTCATCCTTTTTCATTTCTTTGGGCCGAAAATTCTAAGGAAGAAGGAAGGAGTTCTTGCTTCATGTTTGGTTTGGAAGAGGATTAGGAGGAGGTTTGGCCATACTTGTATCTAGATTAAGGTATGTTTGAGGTTGTGCCATGAGATTCATGCATGTTTTTAGTTGCTAGCTTGAGTTCTAATTAGCCCATGGTTCAAATCTTTGCTATGTCATGGGGATGATATTCGGCCAAGGTGGATTTTGTGTTAATGCCATTGCATGTTAAATATGAAGCTTGCTAATGATACATGTGATGGCGGATTGATGGCTCTTGGACTTTCTTTTTAGCATTTTTGAGTGAGACATTAAGTTCTTTGTTTAACCATGACCAAAATTGAAATGGTATGGTGTTGTGATGTATTCGGCCATGGTACATCCATAAGTATAATTTATGCTTATTGCATGGTAGGTAAGATTTGTGTTTTGGATTTATGTTCATGTTTAGTTATAATCAACTTTGAGATTCGGCTCTTGCATATATATATATATATATATATATGTTTGCACATGATGTATTGGTATGACATATATACTATCTCAAGGTATATATTTACATATGATGATGTTTCGGTTATGAAGTAAATGATTGATGCTTATTGAGTTACAATATGGAATGCGTTAGTTAGTAAAATGTATGCCATTTATGTGTGGTATTAAGTGTATAATTGGCCTCAACATGGACATGCATATTCGGCCACATGAGGTGGATTGGTGTGCATGCATTCGGTTAGAGGCAAGCATATTGATGCCTATTCTTGGCTTAGATAATCGGCTAAAAGAGAGTGTGGACTATTGTGTTGAGTTAGATTCATGATTTTGTACATATGTGACTTTAATGTCTAATGAATATATGGGCTAAGTACCTTGAGTTCCTCTTTTTGATACTCAAATGATTAAATCAATTTAATTGTCAATTTAAGCTCAAGAGCAAAGGGGAACTAAATCCGATAAAGGGAAGGAAAAAGTGGTCGAATAGCCATCGAAATCGTTCGACAACATCCGAGGTAAGTTTTTGAGTAATGGAACTTAAATTATGATTCGATTGAATTATGTCTTAAGTAAATCAAAATCATGCTCTTTGTATGTGGCTATTGAGCCGAAATTGTAAATATGATAAGTGTCTTGTGTTGAGCTTTGGTAATGAAAATTAATATGGATGTGTCATGATTTATTGATATATGTGTGCATGGTTCTTCGAATGATGTCCGGGCTAAGTCCCGAAGGCTTTGTGCTAAGTTACTAAATCCGGACTAAGATCCGAAGGCAATTGTGCGAGTTACTAAATCCGGACTAAGATCCGAAGGCATTTGTGCAAGTTACTAAATCCGGGATAAGTCCCGAAGGCATTTGTGCGAGCTACTATAACCGGGCTATGTCCCGAAGGTATTTGAACGAGTAGCTATATCCGGTTAAACTCCGAAGGTACGTGATTCGGGAATGAATGAACTTGCTGTAAAAATTTCAGTTAATACGCTTGTGAAATCCCGACAATGAGGTATGTTTCGTATGTGCTTTGAATTAGTCGAGCCCTTACAAATAAGTATTCGCCGGTTGATAAGCGAGCTACGGCCTTCGGCTAAGTTGATCTTTTGTGTATGAACATAAGGGTTGGTAATGTGAAGTAAGTATGATATTGAGAATTTGTGCATATGAAATTATCCATTTAGCTATATGAATGCTATGCTTTTGTTGTCTTTGGAATGCCTTGCTCAAAACTTACTAAGCATAAATTGCTTACTCCGTTTCTTTGTTTCTCTGTTTTATAGATTTTGGCTCGTCACCATCGGACTCGGGATTTTTGGAAGTCAAGTCTCCCACACTATCAAAGCCCCTTTTGGTACAATTTTGGTTGAACTTTGAAATGGCATGTATAGGACTACCCTTTTTGTTGTTGGTCATGTACCCATGGATTTTGTGTAAATTTGGATAGCCATGCGAAAATGGCTTATATACGTTTTAGCATAGTACTATAATCGTTTTGTATGTTGATCATTAAGAGGTATGGAAATGTTTGGAAACGATTAGCCATTGGAATGGTTAATCATGATCATACTTTGTGCTATGTATGCAAAAAGGGCTAATTGAATCATGGAAATAATGAAATAGGTAAAGTCTACCTCAAAAGCAGATGCTGATAGCAGTAGTGATGTGGATGTGAAAAATCACTAAAAATAGCAGGAATGGAATTAAATAGTGAATAAATTATTTAAATGAACCTTGATGAATCTAATTTCATATGGAAGAAACGAAACGGTCATATGAGTTGTATGTTAAGAGATATTTAGGTTTTCGTGAAACAGGGCCAGAACGGTTTCTGGATTCCCTGTTCCGACTTTGGAAATTCATTATAAATTAACCAGAGATAATTAGGAGTCATGCCATATATGTATAGATTCCTATTTGAGTCTAGTTTCTATAGAAACAAAAGGAATCAGTATTGAAGCCCTTTACAGGGAGATATCCAAGTCGTAATGCATGAAGGTCAGTGTAGTCGAACCCTGGAACAGGGGAGACTTTAACTAATAAACTGTACTAATTGGCTAGACCAAAAATTCTAGAAAAAAATCTGTAGATGGACATATGAGTCTAGTTTCAGGGAAAAATTACAAAACTTATTTTCGAGTTTTGAAACTCAAGATATGATTTTTAAGTCGATAGTGATGCAGTAACCAGCTTGTCTGGAAATTTTTAAATGGACTGTGAAAATAATTAAGTTAAGTCTGTGTGCACCTTGTGTTCGACTCCGGTAACGGACTCGGGTACGGGGTGTTACATATACTTTAGTAAATCATGGAAAATAAACACTTAAACAATTAGAATGTAACTTTTTCATTTTCCGCGATTTAGTTCTTTTTCCTTAATTAACTATCGAAACGATAAAATTTTTCAATGAAACTTTAATACCATCTTTTTGCCACTCCGTAAATATTTATAAAAATATTTACGAGTCGGTTATATAAATGAGGTCCCGATACCTCATTTCCTAAACCCACTTGACATTAGGGTCATACCACTTGAACTTAATAAATCACTTATAAAACAAATATCACAATATCAAAAAAATTTTTAAAATCACAATTAACTCGTAAATATTAAATATAATATTTACAAACCTACTCGTCGGATTTGGTGGCCCCAAGACCACTGTTTCGATTAACCCTAAAAATGGGCTGTTACATGACTTACACGGCCAAGAGACACTCCCGTGTCTTAGGCCATGTGGGCATTCAAAATAGGGACACATGGCCATGTCCTAGCTCGTGTAACTCACTGACTTGTGTCACACGACCAAGCTACAAGCTCATGTGCCAGGTCATGTACGCTTCAAAGTATTCTTACACGCCCGTGTGCCAGCTTGTGTGCTAGGCCGTGTAACAGCCTGACTTGTAACCCTTTAAAACTACAGGGGACACATGGCTACATGGCTGAGACACATGCCCGTGTCTCTACCCGTGTGGACGAAAATAGACCATTTTAGAAGACACATTTTTGACCCAATTTGGCACCAACCTACACCCAAAAATGCACACATACACTAGCTATAATCAAGCATCCAAAACAAGCATAAGCAAGCTTTAGACATGTGATATTTTCACATGCTTGCAATATGCCCTTAGGCACCTCAAATGACAAGTATAATTATGTTCAACCATGTTATCCATGTAACCAAGTAATCAACCAAATTTTATGTATAATTACATCAATACATAGCATGTAAATTATATATCAAAACTTACCATTTAGTATCAATTGTACCACTTATTCAATAACATCAAACACACATATATTCTTACCATAGCATAGCAACAAATCACACCAAGTATTAAAACATACCTTATATGCATATTCAACTACTATTTTGCCTTTCATTATTCAACCACAAATCAATCTACACATCAATCTTACAGGGCAAATTATACACATACCAAAATACCAAAACACAAGCCAAATAAGTGGTTAATGTCAACAAAACACATGTAGGCCAACATTTAGCCAAAATAACCTATACATACCATTATAAGCAAAATCTAACCAACTAAAAGTACCAAAAGAGCCGATGGATAGTGTGATATAGCTCCGAGAAGCTTCCAACCCAAACAAGCTTCCGAATCACTATAAAACACGAAAAATAACACAGAGTAAGAATTTAAGCTTAATAAGTTCGTATAACATAGAATTTAACTTACCATTTAATCACAATTTAGGTAAGTAACATATCATATCCCAACTCAATTTGGCTTAATGCCTAAACACATATCCACCAACATCTTAGTCTTGCGAAACACATATAATAGCCAATACATAGGGATGAACTCCACAATTATTCAAGTTGCCTAAACATGTATCATCCATTTCATATATCAATGTATCATGTAGCATCATTTCCATGTATTTCATGTAATTACTTGTAGTAGTTCGTATCGAACTCATATAATCTTGTAATAGAATTGTGCCTGTTGAACCATTTAAAATATCGTTGGATACTCGAGTAGCACACATAAGCTGTACTGAACTGTAATTCATGAATTTTTGTACATGTATGCTTATACAAGTTTTGAATCGGTAGGCCCTTATGAGCTGTAAACGGTAAGCTCATACGAGCTAAATATCGGTAAGCTCATGCGAGCTGAATATCAGTAAGCTCTCTCGAGCTAAGAATCGGTAACCCTAATGACATGTCATTTGTATTATACGAATTTCTAAGGTTCAAATGGGACTCGGTAGTCATTGTATGTCGTCGGAATTGCGATTGGTATTCATAGATGAAAATAATGCAAACCACATACATATAATTCAATTTAAGTATATAATTACATAGTTTAATTACACGAACTTACCTCGACAGTATACGTAGATACGGACGCGATTAATTCTAGATTTTTCCTTTGCCCCGATCTATCTCCGGACAAGGTCTATCTTGATCTATACAGATAAATCTAACTCAATTTAATAATTTCACATTCAATTAGTCCAACATGTAATTTTGGAAAAATTACTATTTTGCTTAATTCTTTGCAATTTAGTCCTTAAGCTCGGAAAATAAAATTCATGCAATTTTTCCCTTACCCAAGCCTAGCCAATTTCTATACATACTAATAGTAGTCCATATTTTCACAAATTCATAAATTTACCACATAATTCTTCTATTTTTCAACTTAGTCCCTATTTGACAATTTTACAAAAAATTCCATTACAAAAGTTGTTTATCTAACAACAACCATTCATTTTCTATTATCAAAATTCAAAACTCAAGCATGTACATCAATGGTAAAGCTGTAACAGTTTAACAATTTTGAAAATTAGTCCTCGGGCTAGCTAGATTGAGCTACAACGATCCCAGAAACATAGAAATCATTAAAAACGAGACTAAAATTAGTAACCAATTGAGCTTCAAAGTAGCCGAACCCTAGTTGAGCAAAAATGGCTTCTTTCTGTTCAATATTAGATTGAAAATTGATGAAGAAAGATGATAGCAAATTTGATTTTATTTTAACTTATCATGTATTATTTAATTACTTAATCTACCTTTAAAATTAATCTAAATTACAATATTGCCAAGCCATTATCATCCACTAACATACTAATGGTCAAATTACCATATAAGGACTGCCACTTTAAAGTTACATAGCTATCTAATACCTTTAGCTATTAGAACTCAACTTTTACACTTTATGCGATTTAGTCCTTTTTATCAAATTGAGCAAGCAAACGGTAAAATTTCTTAATGAAATTTTTATACGATAACACTATCATGCTGTAGACCATAAAATAATAATAAAATAAATTTTTGACCTCAAATTTGTGGTCTTGAAACCACTATTTTGATTTTATTAAAAATGGGCTGTTGCATTCCGCTTTCCCACCAAATGGTCGATCCCTAAGGAATTTGCTTGCCTCTAGCACCAAAGCTTGAATGGAAAAATTTCCACCAGGCAAGTGAAATGATTACATCCAGGTTGTACCCTAGAACTGAAAAGGCTCCTCAAGGTGAGAAACATCTTTTGCTATTGCTTAGACAAAAAAAGTCCAAATAGTTGGCAAGTAGTTGATCTTAATTTCAATGTGAGCCCAAGGATGGTATAGTCCGTTGAAGAGGCGTGGCCATATGGGGCCAACAATGAATTAACTTGGGTGTTGGTTAGAAGAAGGAGGGATCCTACTAACTTATTTTACATTGTTTGCAATATCTCCCCGACGCCAATCTACCTCAACATCGGGATTTAAGGATGGTCATCAGGTAGAACTTTGGCTGATAATGTGGCTGGCCATTTTGTTGCTATTGAAAGCTTTCCAAATTCCTCAAGTTCTTATTGTGCACAATTAAACATGGATGTGGTGACCCTTATGGAGAGTGCACAAAAGGCTGTTGAAACAACTAATGCTAGGGCATGGGTGGGTAGTAGTGGCCACAAGAGACTGAGATTAGAAAGAGTGTCTTCTATTGCGAGGATAGATTGGTTCACCATAGGCTAGGCAAAGAAAAAATAATCCCAAAAATAAAACCTTTTGTTCCTTCCTCAGTCTTCGCCGAGCCTCCCATTGAAGCAGCCAATATTGCAGACCTTCCTACACACTTTTTGACACCTCTTTTCAAAACTCCAAACTAGGTCACTTCTCATCCAGCTTCGCACATTTCCCCAATTGGTGCTTTCTACTATACTCCTCCTTCAGGTGAGGTGCAAACCATATTCTCATGGAGAAAACACATTAGTGTGGGGCAATATCATTTTTCTCTTGTTAT
Organism: Gossypium arboreum; assembly: GCF_025698485.1. Lineage (NCBI taxonomy): Eukaryota > Viridiplantae > Streptophyta > Magnoliopsida > Malvales > Malvaceae > Gossypium > Gossypium arboreum. Next base: position 51,991,631 of record NC_069079.1, read on the forward strand.
TGTTCAACAAAAACAAGACATGGATTTCCTCAAGAGTTAAAAAATTTCACTTACTCCTCTTCTCCCTCCTATGGTGTTCATAAAACTACAATTTCAGTGTTGGTAAGTTCCTTTTCTATGCTGGTAATGGAATGTAGACTCATGAACTAGGCCCTCCAAAGAGCCAATACTAAGAACGAGGTTTGACGGGCATAATCTGAGAGGATTATTCACTCTGGCAAGCAATCACTTAGCTAGCTCCACCACTGATCGCATCCAGATGTACCAACGTCCATAGTAGAAATCCTACACAAAATAAGTTAAATAGGCAGTATATGCAAGTATATGGGTCAGGTTGTAATATAATTACAATGAAGTAGGTGAGTGTTTCGAGGATCATACCCAAGGGAGGTAGGCAGTAAATTGATCCTAACTTGAACACAAATAGAGCTAATTCGTACTTAATATTATGATTAAACATAAATAGAGTTTTTAATCACTAAAGAAATAAAAGAATATAAATGGAAAAACTTTGGGAAATTCGCTATGGAAACTTAATTAGATTTGAGCATGGGTGACTACGCTTTGATAATCATAATTAACTATTGCTTTGAGTTCCCTGTTCAATCAACTAGTCATTACACTAGTAGGACCTCTCGATCTTTGTGACAGCCCTAAATTGACCCTAGTCGGAAAGTGGTTTCGGGACCGCTAAACCGAGTCATAAAAATAATTAACCGTCATAGTTGATGCTCATTATATGTACATATGCATGTGTGAAAATTTCATGTTTGGATTTTGTTAATTGTAAGTGAATTTTATCAAATAGGACTTGTGTGAGAAAATTTAGAAATGTGCTAGGCAAATGTAAAGTGGTCTATTAATGCATGTTGTGAAAATGATGGGTTTGCATGTCAATTTACCCAAAATTTAAGCATGGTGGCCGGCCATGCTATGAGTGGAAACATGTTGCAAACATGTTGGGTTAGTGGTTATGTTAGAAAGAATAAAATAATGAAAAAAAGGAATATGATGAAAACAAAGGAAAAAAAAAGTGTCCATCCTTTCACATTTTTCTTCCATGGCGAATGTTCTAAGAAGAAGGGGAAAAGCTTGAGAAAATCAGCTATGGTAGTTTGCTAGACTAAGGTATGTTTGATGTTGTCCATGAGATTCATGCATGTTTTAGTTGTTAGTTTGAGTTCTACTTAGCCCATGGTTTAAATCTTTGCTATGGGATGGAGATGATATTCGCCATGGTTGTTGTCTTCTTGGTTGATGTTTGATGTTGTGGTGATGAGGCATGAAGATGAGTTAAGTTTCGGCTAAGGTGGATTTGTGTTGATGTCATTTGCATGCTAAGTGTGAAGCTTTGTAATGATACATGTGTATGGTGCTTTTGATGTTGTGAATGGAAGTAGTGGAAAAGTAAAAGAAAATTTATGTAGAAATGTGGTATATGTGGATTTGTAGGATGTTACAAATATATGTGAAGCCATGCTAGATTAGGAAGAATTCGGTCAAGTGTTCATGAGATGAAATTTTGTGTTTAGGTAAATTAAAGATGATAGTATAGTTGATATCATATATATATGTATGCATATTCAGCCATCAAATTAAGAGCATAGGTGATGTTGAGTCTAAGCTTTGCACATATATATATATATATATATATATGCATGTGTGATTGAATTATTGATAGTAGGGCAATAGCATATGGTTATTAGTCGAATAGCTCAAAAACATATGGTAGGAAGATAAGAATTAGTCATGTATCTCCTATGATAGAAATCATTAATATTTTGATATAAATATATAGCAAGACGGTTAAACTAGTTAATTTGTTGATTAAGCTCAAGAAGTTAAAGGAGGAGAATCAAGCAAAGGCAAAGGAAAGGACATCGAGTAGCCGAGTTAGAACCGTTTTACCCAACACAAGGTAAGTTATTAAGCATATATTTTGTATTGATATAAATAATCATAATACCTATGTACTTATGCCGAATGGAATGATATATAAATGCATGAAGTGACAAAATTTATCGAGTGTAAAAAAAAGAAGTGAGATGTATTGAGTTGTTGATTTCGGCACTAAGTGTGCGGGTATAAACGTTTACTATAATGAGATTGGCACTAAGTGTGCGAGTTTAATTGTATAGCATTAAGTGTGGGACTTTGAATTGCATAGCACTAAGTGTGCGAGTTTGAATATTAAGCACTAAGTGTGCGGACTTACTGTATATTTTCGAATAATCATTAACATTAAGTGTGCGACTTTATCGAATAGATCATGGACAGCGGAACATAATATTATTGTGGAGTAGATGAAATGCTATTATTAGTATAATCTAAATGAAGATAAAATGATGTGTGGAGATGCATCAAATATCATATCGAATATCATACGAGATGTCAATGGAGGCTTGGCTAGTTGAGAGCATGTAATCATAAATGTGCGTGAAATTATGGCATAGTCGGTATGGATGGAGTACCTAATCTTGCATTATTTGATTTCTTTTATGATATTTTATAAATGGACAGTAGTGTAATGCTTATGACTTACTGAGTTATATACTCATTCGGTGTGTTTATTTGTCACTTGTTTAGGTTCCTTTGATCCATTTTTGTGTGCTCGGGACCATCGTCGAAGTCATCACACCAGCTTACAACTTTTTGGTATCTTCTTCCTAGTTGGTCTAAGAGAACATTTCGGCATGTATAGGCTATTATGTTTTGTTTGAACTTTGGTATGTAAAACTTTGGATAGCCATGCAAAAATGGCTTATATACATTTTGAGTATAATGTTATCGTCATCTTGAATGCATATGTTCATTAAGAAGCATGGGAACTATGTAATAGGTAAAGTCTACCTTAAAAATAGATGCTGATAGCAGCAGTGACGTGAATGTGAAAAATCACTAAAAATAGTAGGAACAGAATTAAATAGTGAATAAATTATGTAATCGAACCTTGATGAATCTATTTTCATAGGAAAGTAACGAAATGATCATATGAACAGTATATTATGAGATATTTAAGTTTTCGTGAAATAGATCCAGGACTGTTTTTGGATTCCCTATTCCGACTTTGGAAATTCATTATAAATTAAGCAGAGATAATTAGAAGTTTTTCCATATATTTACAGATTCCTTTTCGAGTCTAGTTTCTATAGAAACAAACGGAATCAGTATTGAAGCCCTGTACAGGGAGATATCCAAGTCGTAATGCCTGAAGGTCAGTGTGGTCGAACCCTGAAACAGGGGAGACTTTAACTAATAAACTGTACTAATTGGCTCAACCAAAAATTCTAGAAATAAATTTGTAGATGTATATATGAGTCTAATTTCAGGAAAAATTTACGGAACTGGTTTTCTAGTTTTGGAACTCGAGATATGATTTTTAAGGTGACAGTGATGCAGTTAGCCAGCTCGTCTGGAAATTTAAAAATGGACTGTGCAATAAGTGATTAAAGTCTGCGAACCCCTCGTGTCTGACTCCGGCAACGGTCTCGGGTATGGGGTGTTACAATTTTATTGGTATCAGAGCTATGGTTTAGTCGGTTCTAGGACTACCATAGTGCGTATGAGTCTAGCTATACATGCCTTAATGTTAGTGTTTAATAGTGTGATGACTTCTGACGGCTAAAATTTTTGTTTTGATTAGTAAATGGATCCCGCTTAGAGAGAACCTTAGCGGATGACGTTGAAAGCGTGGCGGCTGCTCTGCGCAAGGGACACCTCTGTTGAACCTCGGTCATCTGCGAATAATCAAAATGAGGGGCAAAACAAGCCTTCTTTACTATGATGAACGAGTGGGTCGCTGTCGCCCGCACTAATCCGGCTGCCCAACCATTCCCAAATTTAAATAATCCACCCGAGAGCCTATAATGCCATCGACTCATCGATCCTGTAAGGCCAAGTAAACCACCAGAGACTTGATTAGGAAGCGCCGCCGAGGAATTGAGCCGCAATTACGATGATCTTGTGGTGAGTTCGCTTGATAACACCATCCGAGTTTTTGATGAATTGTCCGCACACGATGAGTGTTTAAAGTGTGCTATATCCTTGTTGCGAGACTCACCTACTATTGGTGGAGGACCTTGATTTCCATAGTCCCAAGGAACGAGTTACTTGGGATTTCTTTCAAACGAGTTTCAAAAAAATATATTAGCCAACGGTTCATCGATCAAAAGTGTAAGGAATTCTTGGAACTTAAGCAAGGCCGCATGACAAGATCTCGAATCTGAACGTGAGTTCGTAAGACTCGATCGATATGCTCGGAGTGTGTAGCCGATGAAATTGCTATGTGCAAAAGATTTGAGGAAGGATTGAATGAAGATTTAAAGCTACTAGTGGGTATTTTAGAGATAAAAGAATTTGTAACACTAGTTGAACGAGCTTGCAAGGCGGAAAAACTTGGAAAGGAGAAAAAGAAGGCAGAATCTGAAGCTAGAGACTTTCGTAAAAGATCAACGAGTAGAACTCTGCTCTCAGCTATAAAGAAGTTCAGGGAGGACACTCACAAACCGAAGACGACTGCGAGAATTTCTATTAGGACACAACCATTAACAGACTCACGAGCTACTTCGGTTGCTAGTGTGGGTAACAATCGCCAAGAAAAACCTGAATGTCCACAATGTGGAAGACGACACATAGGTGAATGTTGGGGTAAGTCCATTAACAGGGCCTGTTACAGATGTGGTTCGAAGGATCACTTCATAAGAGATTGCACGAAATTCGATAAGAGAAATAAGATGCAAGGTGCAAGACCTAGTGGAACAACGGTTAGGGGTAGACCACCGAGAATTTCAGGAGGCAGGGGTGGTGGTCAGAGAGGGACTTTTGATACGGCTGTTCGATCTGAAACCCGTACTCCTGCTAGGGCATATGCCATCTGTGCACGAGAGGAAGCATCCTCCCCTGACGTTATCACTGGTACTTTCACTCTTTTTGACACTAATGTAATTGCATTAATCGACCCTGGCTCTACTCATTCTTATGTATGTGAGACTTTAGCATCCAGTAAGACTCTGCTTATTGAGTCTACTGAGTTCGTAATTCGAGTGTCAAATCCCTTGGGTCAATATGCGCTTGTCGATAAAGTGTGTAAGAGATGCCCTCTAATGATCCGAGAATCCTGTTTTCTGGCTGATTTGATGCTTTTACCATTTGATGAATTTGATGTTATTCTTGGTATGGACTTGTTGACCGTATATGACGCAGTGGTGAGTTGCAAAAGAAAAACCATTGATTTAAGGTGCGCAAATAACGAGATAATCCGAGTTGAGTCTACGGACTTAAAGGGGTTGCCAGCTGTAATATCATCAATGTTGGCTCAGAAATATGTAAGAAGAGGGTGCGAAGCATACCTTGCGTATGTACTTGATGACAAAGAGTTAGAAAAGAAACCCGAATCTGTGCCGGTGGTTTGTGAATACCGGACGTTTTCAGAAGAATTACCGGGTTTACCACTGTTCGGGAGGTAGAGTTTGGCATTGAGCTTGTACACGGACTACGCCGATTTCGATAGCTCCGTATCGTATGGCACCAACCGAGTTAAAAGAGTTGAAAGCTCAGTTGCAAGAATTGACGGATAGAGGTTTTGCTCGACCAAGTTTCTCACCTTGGGGTGCACCAGTATTGTTTGTGAAAAAGAAGGACGGAACCATGAGGTTGTGCATCGACTATCGTCAGCTGAATAAAGTGACAATAAAGAATAAATATCCGTTACCACGTATTGATGATTTGTTTGATCAACTAAAGGGAGCCTCAGTGTTTTCAAAGATAGATTTGAGATCGGGTTATTATCAGTTGTGGATTCGAGATTCAGATATACCCAAAACTGCTTTCGAGCGAGATACGGCCACTCGAGTTCTTAGTGATGCCGTTTGGGCTCACTAATGCCCTCGCGGTATTTATGGATTTGATGACTCGAATCTTGAGCGATATTTGGACCGGTTCGTAGTTGTGTTTATTGATGACATCTTGGTCTATTCAAGAGATGAGACCGAACACTGAGCACCGAGGTTAGTGTTGCAAATTTTACGGGATAAGCGACTATATGCTAAGTTCGATGAAGTGTGAGTTCGGTTAAGAGAGGTTAGCTTCTTGGGTCATGTGGTATCCGCGATCGGGTATTCGAGTGGACCCGAGCAAAATTTTAGCCATACTTAACTAGAAGCCTCAGAAATATTCTTGAGGTTCGAGCTTTTTGGGACTTGCTTAGGCTACTACCGACGGTTCGTAAAAGGTTTCTCGACGATAGCCACACCAATGACGGTTACTTCAAAAAGATGTTAAGTTCGAATGGACGGAAAAATGTCAGAAAAGTTTTGATCAACTGAAAACCTATTTGACTGAAGCTCCAATTCTAGTGTAGCCCGAATCAGGCAAGGAATTTGTCATTTATAGTGATGCCTCCCTACTTGGGTTGGGTTGCGTATTAATGCAAGAAGGTCGAGTTGTGGCTTATGCATCGAGACAATTAAAGCCACATGAGAAAAATTATCCGACCCATGATCTCGAATTAGCTGCATCGTATTCGCTTTGAAAATATGGCGACATTACTTATTGGGTGAGAAGTGCCATGTATTTTCGGATCACAAAAGTCTCAAATATTTGATGACTCAAAAAGACTTAAATCTGTGACAAAGACGTTGGCTCGAGTTGTTTAAAGATTATGAGCTTGTCATTGACTATCACCCGGGAAAGGCTAATGTGGTTGCGGATGCCTTAAGTCGTAAATCACTTTGTTTGCTTTCTGACGATGAATGTACACTTATCCATTCTATCCGACAATGTGTTAGTGGCGAATTAAAGGCCAAACCATTGTTGATTCATCAAATTCGTGAAGCTCAAAAAGTCGATGATGAATTGGTTGCAAAACGGGCTGAATGTGTTCCGAATATGGAATCAGAGTTTCAAATTGATGATGATGATTGTTTGAGGTTCGAAGTCGGTTGTGTGTTCCAAGAAATTGAACTCATTTCGATGATTCGAACGAAGCTTATTGTAGCCGAATGTCAATTCACCCGGGAGTACTGAAAATGTACAACGATCCGAGACGTCGGTTTGGTGGCATGGTATGAAACGAGACATTTTCGATTTTGTTTGAAGTGTTTAATATGTCGCAAGTAAAGGCGGAACATCAAGTGCCTACGGGTTTACTTCACCGATCATGATACCGAATGGAAATGGGATCGAGTCACGATGGATTTTGTGTGCAGGTTGCCATTGTCGACAAGTAAGAAAGATGCGATTTGGGTTGTTGTAGATAGACCGACTAAGTCGGCTCATTTTATCCCGTCGTCGGATTTTTCATTGGATAAACTAGCTGAATTGTATGTTTCTCGGTTGTGAGATTACACGGGTACCGATTTCTATTGTGTTGGATAGAGATCCGAGATTCACCTCACGATTTTGGAAAAATTTCCGAAGCCTTGGGTACCAAGTTGCATTTTAGCACCGCTTTTACCCCCAAACCGATGGTCAATCCGGCGGATAATTCAGATACTTGAAGATATGTTGAGATGTTGCATCCTCGAGTTTAGTGGTTCATGGGAACGGTATTTACCTTTGATTGAATTCGCTACAACAATAGTTTTCAGTCAAGCATTAAGATGGCGCCTTTACGAGGCTTTGTACGGTTGAAAATGCCGTACACCATTGTTTTGGACCGAGCTCGGTGAAAGTAAAATTTTCGAGAGGATTTGATTAAAGATGCTGAATGAAAGTAAAAATAATTCGTGAAAGTCCGAAGGCGACCACGCATCGTCGAAATCGTATGCGGATTTAAAACGAAAAGATATTGAGTATCGTGGGAGACAAAGTGTTTCTTAAGGTCTCACCTTGGAAAAAGATACTCGATTTGGCCGTAAGGGCAAACTAAGTCCGAGGTTCATTGGGCCGCATTTAAATCTCCTAACGAATTGGTCCAGATTGCATATAGATTGATCTTGCCCCGAACTTGAAAGGATTCATAACGTTTTCATGTTTCGATGCTTGACGTTCGATCCGATCCTTCGCATGTAATAAACCCCTCCGAGATTGAAATTCAAGCCGATATGAGTTATGAAGAAGAACCGATCCGTATCCTAGCTCGTGAAGTGAAAGAGTTGCGAAACAAAAGGGTTCCATTAGTGAAAGTGTTATGGCTCAAACACGGAATGGAAGAAGCTACTTGGGAACCTTAGAACTCTATGAAAGAATGATACCCAAACCTATTTACCGGTAAGATTTTCGGGGACGAAAATTTCTTAAGTGGGGGAGAGTTGTGACAGCCCTAAATTGACCCTAGTCGGAAAGTGGTTTCGGGACCGCTAAACCGAGTCATAAAAATAATTAACCGTCATAGTTGATGGTCATTATATGTACATATGCATGTGTGAAAATTTCATGTTTGGATTTTGTTAATTGTAAGTGAATTTTATCAAATAGGACTTGTGTGAGAAAATTTAGAAATGTGCTAGGCAAATGTAAAGTGGTCTATTAATGCATGTTGTGAAAATGATGGGTTTGCATGTCAATTTACCCAAAATTTAAGCATGGTGGCCGGCCATTCTATGAGTGGAAACATGTTGCAAACATGTTGGGTTAGTGGTTATGTTAGAAAGAATAAAATAATGAAAAAAAAGGAATATGATGAAAACAAAGGAAAAAAAAGTGTCCATCCTTTCACATTTTTCTTCCTTGGCCGAATGTTCTAAGAAGAAGGGGGGGAAAAGCTTGAGAAAATCAGCTATGGTAGTTTGCTAGACTAAGGTATGTTTGATGTTGTCCATGAGATTCATGCATGTTTTTAGTTGTTAGTTTGAGTTCTACTTAGCCCATGGCTTAAATCTTTGCTATGGGATGGAGATGATATTAGGCCATGGGTGTTGTCTTCTTGGTTGATGTTTGATGTTGTGGTGATGAGGCATGAAGATGAGTTAAGTTTCGGCTAAGGTGGATTTGTGTTGATGTCATTTGCATGCTAAGTGTGAAGCTTTGTAATGATACATGTGTATGGTGCTTTTGATGTTGTGAATGGAAGTAGTGGAAAAGTAAAAGAAAATTTATGTAGAAATGTGGTATATGTGGATTTGTAGGATGTTACAAATATATGTGAAGCCATGCTAGATTAGGAAGAATTCGGTCAAGTGTTCATGAGATGAAATTTTGTGTTTAGGTAAATTAAAGATGATAGTATAGTTGATATCATATATATATGTATGCATATTCGACCATCAAATTAAGAGCATAGGTGATGTTGAGTCTAAGCTTTGCACATTCGGCCATATATATATATATATGCATGTGTGATTGAATTATTGATAGTAGGGCAATAGCATATGGTTATTAGTCAAATAGCTCAAAAACATATGGTAGGAAGATAAGAATTAGTCATGTATCTCCTATGATATGAAATCATTAATATTTTGATATAAATATTTAGCAAGACGGTTAAACTAGTTAATTTGTTGATTAAGCTCAAGAAGTTAAAGGAGGAGAATCAAGCAAAGGCAAAGGAAAGGACATCGAGTAGCCGAGTTAGAACCGTTTTACCCAACACAAGGTAAGTTATTAAGCATATATTTTGTATTGATATAAATGTACATAATACCTATGTACTTATGCCGAATGGAATGATATATAAATGCATGAAGTGACAAAATTTATCGAGTGTAAAAAAAAGAAGTGAGATGTATTGAGTTGCTGATTTCGGCACTAAGTGTGCGGGTATAAACGTTTACTATAATGAGATTGGCACTAAGTGTGCGAGTTTAATTGTATAGCACTAAGTGTGCGAGTTTGAATTGCATAGCACTAAGTGTGAGAGTTTGAATATTAAGCACTAAGTGTGCGGACTTACTGTATATTTTCGAATAATCATTAACGTTAAGTGTGCGACTTTATCGAATAGATCATGGACAGCGGAACATAATATTATTGTGGAGTAGATGAAATGCTATTATTAGTATAATCTAAATGAAGATAAAATGATGTGTGGAGATGCATCAAATATCATATCGAATATCATACGAGATGTCAATGGAGGCTTGGCTAGTTGAGAGCATGTAATCATAAATGTGCGTGAAATTATGGCATAGTCGGTATGGATGGAGTACCTAATCTTGCATTATTTGATTTCTTTTATGGTATTTTATAAATGGACAGTAGTGTAATGCTTATGACTTACTGAGTTATATACTCATTCGGTGTGTTTATTTGTCACTTGTTTAGGTTCCTTTGATCCATTTTTGTGTGCTCGGGACCATCGTCGAAGTCATCACACCAGCTTACAACTTTTTGGTATCTTCTTCCTAGTTGGTCTAAGAGAACATTTTGGCATGCATAGGCTATTATGTTTTGTTTGAACTTTGGTATGTAAAACTTTGGATAGCCATGCGAAAATGGCTTATATACGTTTTGAGTATAATGTTATCGTCATCTTGAATGCATATGTTCATTAAGAAGCATGGGAACTATGTAATAGGTAAAGTCTACCTTAAAAATAGATGCTGATAGCAGCAGTGACGTGACTGTGAAAAATCACTAAAAATAGTAGGAATGTAATTAAATAGTGAATAAATTATGTAATCGAACCTTGATGAAGCTATTTTCATAGGAAAGTAACGAAATGATCATATGAACAGTATATTATGAGATATTTAAGTTTTCGCGAAACAGGGCCAGGACGGTTTCTGGATTCCCTGTTCCACTTTTGGAAATTCATTATAAATTAACCAGAGATAATTAGAAGTTTTTCCATATATGTACAGATTCCTTTTCGAGTCTAGTTTCTATAGAAACAAACGACATCAGAATTGAAGCCCTGTACAGGGAGATATCCAAGTCGTAATGCCTGAAGGTCAGTGTGGTCAAACCCTGAAACAGGGGAGACTTTAACTAATAAACTGTACTAATTGGCTCAACCAAAAATTCTAGAAATAAATTTTTAGATGGATATATGAGTCTAATTTCAGGAAAAATTTACGGAACTAGTTTTCAAGTTTTGGAACTCGAGATATGATTTTTAAGGTGACAGTGACGCAGTTAGCCAGCTCGTCTGGAAATTTAAAAATGGACTGTGCAATAAGTGAATTAAGTCTGCGAACCCCTCGTGTCTGACTCCGGCAACGGTCTCGGGTACGGGGTGTTACAATCTTCCACTAGAATAATGAGTCAATAAGAACTACTTATCTCTCAACCTCACAGTCCAGATTGGTTTTGTAACACCCTTAGCCCATTTTTGTCGCTGGATTAGGGTTAAGAGGCATTATCGATCGAACAAAACATTCACATACAATTATACATTCATTATCAAAATCTGTTTAAAACATTCACAATGTCCCTTATAAGGCTCTAAAGGCCTTAAAACATGCTTAGAAGTGGTTCGGGACTAAACTGATAATAATTTCAAACTTAAGGAAACCTAGAAAATTTTTAAACATTTAAGGGTCACACGCCAATGTAAAAAGGCCGTGTGCTTCACACGGTCACCAGACATGCCCATGTCATAGGCCGTGTGCCTCATACGGTCACCAGACATGTCTGTGTCATAGGCCGTGTGAAAATAGGGCATACATATTAACTTGCACCACACGACCGAAGACACGCCTGTATGCCATGGCCGTGGGAAAACTTGGAAGGTTATTGACTTGGGTCACAAAGCCGACCACACGCCCATGTGCTAGCCCATGTGTCTAGACCGTGTCAAAACTGTAGGGTATACTGACTTAATTCGAAAGGGCACCCCAGGGGACACACGACCGTGTAACATGACTGTATGTCCCACACGGCTGAGACACACACCCATGTTTCTACCAGTGTGGACAAAATAGGACATTTGCAAAGCCAATTTGCCACCCTTTTTTTTATGCACACCTAACCATCAAAATGGTATCATTTTAAACATATATATATATATATATATATATATATATATATATATATATAGGCAGTCAAAACATGCCAGTTCACACATATATTATGCCATCTATCATCAATCAATTCAACTACTAAATTCCATATTCAAAACATACCAAATCAACATGCCACAATCATCAAACTCACATAACTCTTAAATGAATTTTCTCACTATTTTTTTATCAACCAAATCGTACTTCTCAAACATATTAATTCTTCATCCTCAAATCATACTAAAGTATACCAACTTCCAAGCAATAATACCACAACATATAACTATCCAAAAGAGCATCCATACAACAATTCCAAACAAGCCAACACTTAGGACATTATATACATCACATATATCATTTATCAAACATAGAATTCTAGCAAACTTAAATGGCCATATTCCAACATTTACAAGCCAAATCTCATGGCTATAATCACAAATCAAAACATACCAAAATGAAATTAGCCTATACATGCCATATACCATATATACAAAGCTTTAAAAGTACCAACGAGATGATCGATAGTGTGATGACATTTCCCGATGATCCCTGAGTTCGAGCTAGCTTCGATAATCTAAAAAAAATGAAAAGAACACACAAAGTAAGCTTTAAAAGCTTAGTAGGCCATATACAAATAAAGTCATCAGATGACATTAAACTAAGCTTTAAAAGCTTAGTAGGCCATATACAAATAAAGTCATCACATGACATTTAAATATCAATTCAAATATGCTTAATATGGGTAATCTCATTCAAATTCACAAACCTTTCTCATTGAACATATAATCAATGTCTTTATCGAGTTCATCAAATACTTCCCCTTTTCAATACTCGTATGAATTTTGTATGTACCTGAGTCACTTAATTCTTTCACATATTCTTTCTTGACTTGACTTTTCCCGTTGAACCGTTCGGAATCATTTAGGATACTCAGAAATCACATAAGCTCGTACAATGCCATATCCCAGATATGGTCTTTCATGTTATTACATATCGATGCCACTGTCCCGGACAAGGTCTTACACGAAATCGATTAACAATGCCAATGTCGCAGACATGGTCTTACACGTAATCTCAATACAATGCCAATGTCTTAGACATGATCTTACATGTAATCACATCTCGATAAACTAATGTCATGACATTCGTATCCTATACTATTCCTAAGGTTTGTGCGATACTTTCGGATATTGTAACTTCATCGATTCATGCTCGTATTTTCTCGTTTGTCATTCATAGAAAGTCAATGATAATAAAACATATATAATTCAATTCAAAGACATTTATTTGCATATGAACTTACCTCGTAGTTGGAATAGAGGAACTGGATCAACTATTCGATAACTTTCGATTTCTCCCGATCTAAATCCTATTTCTTTTGTTCTTGATCTATATACATTCAAAATTCACTCTTTTATTTATCAACACATTCAATTTAGTCCATAAACACATATTTGGGCATATTTGTACTTTAGCCCCTAAAGTTTCACATCATTACAATTTAGTCCCTATTTCATAAATACACAAAATTCACACAATTCAATTTAAACCCATGTGTGTCGAATTACTATAGTACCCTTAGTAGCCCATATTTCACATTTATTTCATAATTTAACCCTTCAATTTACACTTTTCACAATTTAATCCCTAATATGCATTTTTACTCAAAATCACTTTACAAAACATATATATTGAACACCAAACTTTCATATTTCATCATCAAACATCCAAAAACACATGAATTCATCAATGGAAACTTTCAAAATTATCAACACTTTCAAAAATTAGGGTACGAGCTAGCTAGAACACTAAATAACGATCACAAAAATATAGAAATCATCAAAAACCGAGCAAAATACATACCTCAATCAAGCTAGAGAAGTGCCAAAATTAAAAAGCTTCAAACCCTATCTTCCTTTTCTAATTTTCAGTTGAAAAAGATGATAATTAAACATGATTTTGATTTTTTTGCTTTTACTTATTATATGTTAATTTACTAAATTACACATTTAACCTTAGTTATATAATATGAAAACTAAATAATACATGTCCATAATGGTCCACTCAAGCTATTAATGGTCTAATTACAACATAAGGGCCTCCTATTTAATAAACCATAGCAATTGGCACTTTTAACTTATAGCATGCTACTTTTGCATTTTACGCGATTAAGTTCTTTTTCTCAAATTGAGCTATTAAACGATAAAATTAGCTAACGAAATTTTCACACATACATATTCACATGCTGCAAACACACAAAATAATATTAAAATTATTTTACAGCCTTGGATTTATGGTTCCGAAACCACTGTTCTGTTTAGCTAAAATTAGGTTGTTACATGTTTGGGGTAAAGTTGTTCATGGATAGGCCATACCAATTTTGGGTTAATTTCCACCTAAATGACTTCTGAGGGTTGTCAAGTTTAAGGTTTAAATTCTGTGACACCCCAACCCAACTGGGATGGATCAACCCAAATTTGAAGCATTACATTAGCCACCTAAGTGACTCTCCGGCTAACGACCACCCAAGACACACCCCATCCTTATAACACATCAATCTTATCTAATTATTAGTTATTTATTAATTTGGAAGCAAACTATGAGCCAATTTTAAACTTTTATTTGGTAATTTAACATAATGACATTTTTTTCATTTTACCACCAATGGTAAAACTAACCCAATTTTAGATCTAAGTGTTTACCGAGCTTCTTTTAGTCAAATTATGCAAGCATAAAGATTTTAACTTAATTTGAGTTCATTTACAATGTCTAAATCACGTTTTATTACTATAGACTAAAGTGTAACAAATATAAACTATTAGGACCTCTTTCGAATTATAAATTAAGTGCGTTCCTATCGAATTTTACCCATTACAAGACTAATCCTAAAATTTTACCTAGTTTCCTTATCATCTAAGGCTCCAATTAGACTAATCAAATTTCAGGACTAAATTGTAACTTAAACAAATTAGAATACCAATTTAAAAAGACAAAAATTCAAACCCCAAAACCCACCCAGCAGTGTCCCTCATACCACGTGTCATTAATCGACCATATTCGCATCGTGAAAAACTTTTAAGCCAATCGCACATGCTTGTTTGTGATAGCTCCAGTCTCCACACGCTCATGTCACTTACCCACATGCCCGTGTGACACCCCTAACACGCCTGTGTGGATAGTCACACACTTGTGTGAAAATCACTGCACCTATTTTTGCGAAAATCTCATTTTAAAACCTAATTTTGCATATTTTAATGGCCAATTAAACCCGATTTAACTACGATTAATTAATATACATATCCATACACCTTCAATTGAATTTATTGACATCAAATAAGCCTCAATTATATAGAATTAGGTAATCAATTCGATGCATAACAAACACCGAATAAATTAAACAAGTGGCGTACCTTAGTCACTAGTAACCCACTCCATGGAAGCTTCATTTAAACAATTGTTAGTATAAATTTCATGCCTCACACACTGTGTTATCAAGCAATAATACACCGTAAATCGTTTAATAATTAAACTAAAACATGCCTCAAAATTATTATAAACCATCCAAAATAAAATGTCCAATGTCCAAAGTCCGATTACAACCAAAATTAAACTAATTCCTAGATATTCCACAATGCTCAATTATAGTTTTTAAAACATGTAATAAAGTCTCTACCAAGCCTAACTCTCTTGGAACTCTCTTGCTTGGCTTCTCAGCTCCTCAAGCCGGACGATTATCTACACGAATTGTGAGGATGTGAGCTTTAAAAAGCTCAGTGAATGTTAATAAAAATGACAGGTAAATAAACATCCAAATTGTAACACCCCTCACCCGTATCCAACGTCGGGATAGGGTTCGAGGCATTAACGGACTTAAACATTCACAACAACACATAACATATTACCAACCATGCATGGCAAACAAGCATATGCACATCACCAATATCAAACATAACATAAATAGCTAGATTTATAAGTCAGACTCATTAGCTCACTAAAGACCAATTTATTTGGCCAAATTATAATAACACATGTTATAAAACTAGGTCCCTATACATGCCACTCACTTGATAATTCTAGCATATGTGTTTATACTGTCAAGGTGTTGGCTTGATAGTGTGATACTGCCTCCGATGATCTCCAACCCTGAGCTAACCTGACAACACTAAAAGAAATGGAAAGGAGGGGGTAAGCTTTACGCTTAGTAAGCTCGCATGAAATAATAATAAGCAATTTACTAACATGTTTTCCATAGTAAAACTAACCCAATTGTACATTTACACATGTTCTGGATAAGCTGCTTTCTTGAGTCACAGTCACTAAATCATTTATATCTAGAGTTAAGAAACTCCAAATTAATTTTTGTAAATTTTCCCAGTAACTAGACTCATATATATTTCCACCATAAAAGTTTTAGAATTTTTGGTCCAGCCAATAAGTACAGTTTATTATTCAAAGTCTCCCCTGTTTTGTTATTTGACAGCTTCGACCTTTCTTCACTAAAATTTATTTATATCATAGTACGAGACTCGGATAATGTTCTCGTTTGTTTCTATTAAAATTAGACTCATAAAAATTCTAAGAATATAAATTATAACCCATAATTATTTTTATACAATTTTTAACAATTTTCCAAGTCAGAAAAGGGGATCTCAAATTCATTCTGACACTGTCTGACAAAAATTAGAATATCACATAATATACAATCTTTTTCTCCCCCTGTTTCCTTTATATGAAAATAGACTCATTAATATTTAATTACATAATTTATTTGAAATTTAATTCAACTTAAAAAATTTTTGGTGAATTTTCAAATTCACACAACTGCTGCTGTCTAACACTGTTTTACTACTAAAATTCACTCTTACATAATTTCACTTAATCCATTTTGTCTTATCGAAGTTCACTCAAATATAGAGCATATTGCTCAAAATTTTCTTAAACATATACCTGCACTTATTCATCATATAATCATGTTCACATGTATTTTTACTTAATCGATTTTCCCGTTGAACTCTTTGGAATAATAATTGATACTCAGTTGCCTGCACATGTTTTCACACTTGTAGCCAAAGCTATCTGGTACGCATAGTAGCCTGCACTTAGAACTACACATGCGACCAATTATCCGGTACACGTAGTAGCTTGCACTTAGTACTACACACGTGACCTGGCCATCTGATACACGTAGTAGCCTGCACTTAGTACTACACACGTGATCGAAGTTATCGGGTACGTATAGTAGTCTGCACTTAGTACTACACATGCGACCAATTATCTGGTACACGTAGTAGCCTGCATTTAGTACTATACACGTGACCTCACAATAGATCATTCGTATCGTTTCTATTCCGAAGGCTCAACCGGGAAATTCCTCACTTTCCAACATGTTACAATTTATTCATAGTCCTTTTTCAATTTGCAATTTGCAAAAAATAATCATTCTATAGGCAGCCACATTTCATACGATAACAAAATATAATAAAATAAAAAGAATCAATAAATTATTTACGTACAAACTTACCTCGGATCCAGAAATGGCAATTTACCATTCTAGTCCATAACCTTGTATTTTCCCGATTTAAGCCCAAATCTCGATTTCCTTGATCTATAATATCACATTTAGCCTAATAATTAGTCACACTATTCATATGGGTCTAAAAATCATATTTTTACAAATTTGCATTTTGACCCCTAAACTTTTGCATATTTGCACTTTTTCCCCAAGGTTCGGAAATTAAACTTCTTCCTATTTTCTTATGTTTTATGACATGATGATAATTTTTACCTTCTATGGAAACATCAAATTCTCACTCTAACATGTACTTATGAACATCAGGTATTTTTACCGATTATACTGTTTTACTCGTTTTCACGTAAAATCGCTTAGAAAAAGTTGTTTAATGCAATTTAAAGCTTCATATTCTACCATTAAACATCAAAATACATGCATATCATTCATGGGTAAATTTTTAAACATAAATCCTAGCTCAAAATAATGGTAGAAATGAGCAGATCATGTTACCGGAATTTCAAAAATACATAGAACATTAAAAACGGAGCTCGGAATCACTTACTATTAAGCTTGGAAGGTTGGCCAAACCCTAAACATGGCTTCTCTTGGAACATTCTACTGTAGAAAGAAGAAAGGGACATATTTGGAGTTTAAAATTTGTCTTTTAATTCATTTTACCCCTAAATAACTAAAATGCCCTTTTTACTTTTCTTTCAAAATTTACCCAATCAAGGCCATTTTTGTCCAAAAAGTTATACAATGGTTTAATTATCATTTAAGGACCTCCCATTTAAAATTTCATAACAATTTGTTACCTCTAACATGTAGAACTCAACTTTTACACTTTTTACAATTTAGTCATTTTTACTAAATTGAGTGCCCAAACGTCGACATTTTCGAACGAAATTTTCACGAAATCATTTCTTGAAATCATAGACCATAACAATATAACAAAAATGAAATTTTCCTCATCGGATTTGTGGTCCCGAAACCACTGTTCTGACTAAGCCCAAAATCAGGATGTGATACAAATGATGCTTAAATCACATCCAATCAATCACCAATTATCATCCATAATAAAGAAACATGTCAATTTAATTTCCATATGCTTTGTAACAGCTCGTGTTTTGGTCAAATCAGAACAGTGGTTTCGGGACCACAAATTCAAAGTCAAAATATTTATTATATTATTATTTTAATGTTTATAACATGGTATGATGATTGTGTGAAAATTTCGTTAAGAAATTTTATCATTTAAATGGTCAATTTGAGAAAAAAGACTGAATCGCGTAAAGTGAAAAAGTGATGTTCTATTAGCTAAAGGTGTCTAATAGCTATGGAATATTAAATTATAGGTCCTTATGTTGTAATAAGACAATTATTTATTTGAGTGGAAAAATATGGGCATAATATTAAGTGTTTTAAGGTTTATTAATTAAGGTTAAAGTTGTAAATTGGTAATAAACTTAGTAAAATAAAGAAAAACAAATTGGTCATCTTTCTAGTTGCATTCATCCATGAAAATCAGCCAAGAAAACACCATTAATATAGATTCAACATTTAGATACATTGTTTCCTTGAATGTAAGTGTGACTTTGTCTCTTTTTTAATGATTTCTACATTTTTGAGATCGTTACAGCTTATTCTAGCTAACCTAGGGACTAATTTGCAAAACTGTTAAAGATTTTAGATGATGCCATTGATGAATAAGCATGTGTTTTGAAGTTTCTTGATAGATTATGAATGTTTGTTAATAGATATACAAGCTTTGTTAAGTGATTTTTAGTGAAAATGTAAAATAGGAATTAAATTGAGAAATGTTGAAACTTTGTGGTTGAAATGTAAAATAAATGAAAACTATGGGCCGTTAAAGGCATTATAGTAATTTGGCTAGCATGGGTTTTGTAACGCCCCGTACCCGAGACCGTCACCGGAGTCGAACACGAGGTGTTAACAGACTTAATTCATTACTTAAACAGCTCAAACAATTTATTTTTAAAATTTCCAGTCAAGCTAGCAATCTGCGTCACAGTCGCTTAAAAATTCATATCTCGAGTTCCAAAACTCAAAATCCAATTACATAAATTTTCCATGAAAATAGACTCATATATATATTTAATAATTGTTTTTCTAAAATTTTTGGTTGAACAAATTAGTATAGTTTATTAGTTAAAGTCTCCCCTGTTTCAGGGTCCAACTGCTCTGACCTCTATGTATTTCAAATTAGATATCTCTCTATAAAGAACATCAATGTCTATGAAGTTTGTTTATATTAAACCTAGACTCTATAAGGAATCTGTACATATAAAGCATGACTTCTAATTATTTGTTTACAATTTATGATGAATTTTTAAAGTTAGAAAAGGGGATCCAGAAATCACTCTGGCCCTGTTTCACAAAAATTCAAATATCTCATAAAATATAATTTATATACCTGTTTTGTTCAATCCATATGAAAATACACTCATCAAGATTCAATTTCATAACTTACTCATCATTTAATACCATTTATACTATTTTTAGTGATTTTTCAAATTTACATCACTGCTGCTGTCAGATTCTGTTCTATGGCAAATTTTACTTTACTATATATTTTCATGGACTAAATAGCATTTCAAACATACATAACATCAAATATGACTTAGATTGGCCATTCCAATGGCTAATAATTTACAAAACCTTTTCTTTCCAAACCATAGCCATATCATAAGATCATTTACACAAAGTGAGTATTTTGCTACACATGCCACATTCAAAACACACAAGCCATTTTACCAATTTAGGCCTTCGGATAGTGTGAACGAGTCTTCGACCTATCCCAATTCTCAAGCTGGCTTGTCAACAACTACAATGAATGAAAATAAGGGGGTAAGCATAAATGCTTAGTAAGTTCACATGCAAATAGCAAGTAACATAATCACATAATCCCACATAAAACATCATTTGCATAAACAACATCAAGACATTCATGTTTCATTTGTATTTAATATCTTTTTACGATTTCATCATACCAAGTTTTCAACCTGAGGGTTTAAGCACATACCTGTAAAATTTTCTCATTTACCACACTTACCAACATGTCACCTTTGTTTTAGGCCTTCTTCTTATTCACTTAAGATTCACCCGTTGAACACATAGGAATATAATTCGAATACGCGGATCTCATGAACATAAGAGCCATACCTGTAGCTAGACAAACTCAATAGCTTGCGGAACTTATGTAGCCAAGCTACCATGCAACCCGCCCATAAGTGAACTCGGACTCAACTCAATGAGCTCGGGCGTTCGCATCCATAAGTGAACTCAGACTCAACTCAACGAGCTGGGATGCCTACTTACATCTCACGAACTCGGACTCAACTCAATGAGTTCGGAACTCAAATATCCTAGTGACATGTCACTTGTATTCTAATCTATTCCCAAGATTCAAACGGTCTTTTTTCTCGATCACACATCTTTACCGTCTTCCACGAAATATTGAAACTGATACTCGGTAGCAATTCATATTTAACAAGTAATAAACATAATTTGCATATTACTCAACAATAACCACAAAGCATAATATTTCATAATAATAATCATCATATCATATAAATATCATTAAGTTACTTAAAATGACAATTATGTTACTACATTTACAGATGAACTTACCTCGGTACAAAATTATTAGCAATCGAGCCTATTCTTCGTAAACTTTGTTTTTCCTTCGATCGCGACTTGAATCTCATTTCTCTTGATCTATAATGCCAAATTAATCTTATTTAATACATACATTCATCAAAATAGTCTTTAATACGAACTTTGGAAAAATTACATTTTTGCCCCTAAACTTTTGCATAATTACACTTTTTCCCCTAGGCTTGGGAATTAAACTTCATCCCTTATTCTTATGTTTTATGACATGCTGATCATTTTTCCCTTCTATGACAACATCAAATTCACACTCTAACATGTATTTATGACTATTAGGTATTTTTACCAATTAAGCCCTTTTACTCGTTTTCGCTTAAAACCGAGTAGCATAAGTTGTCTATCATAATTTAAAACCTCATATTCTATCATAAAACACCAAAATACACAAATTTCACCTATGGGTATTTTTCCTAATATGAACCCTAGGATGAATTATTGCTAGAATAAGCTTAATCGAGCTATCGGGATTCCAAAAACGTAAAGAACATTAAAAACGGGGCTCGGAATCACTTACTATGGAGCTTGAAAGGTTGAAACAAACCCTAACTATGGATAACCCTTGAAATTTCGTCCTAATGAAGAAGATGGACAAAAATTGGCTTTTAATTTTGTTTTTAATTCATTTTAATAACTAAATGACCAAAATGCCCTTACTACTAAACTTTTCAAAAATTCCATCCATGTCCAATTTTTCCATAGACTTAGAAATTGGTCAAATTGCTATTTAAGACCTCCTCATTAATATTCCTAAGCAATTTCATACTAAAAACTCCTAGAATGCAAGTTTTGCAAATTATTCGATTTAGTCCCTAATTTCAATTTAAGCACTTTAGGCATAAGATTTCATCATGAAATTTTCACACAATCATGAAATCATATCATAAACATCAAAATAATTATAAAATAATTATTTCTATCTTGGATTTTTGGTCACGAAACCACTATTCCGATTAGGCCCTAATTCGGGATCTTACAACTCTCCCCCCCTTTAAGGATTTTCGTCCTCGAAAATCTTACTGGTAAATAGGTGTGGGTATTGGTTTCTCATAGTTTCTTCAGGTTCCCATGTAGTCTCTTCTACCATGTGCTTTTTCCACAATACTTTCACGAGAGCGACACTTTTATTTCTTAGTTGTTTGACTTCTCGAGCTAAAATCTTAATTGGTTCTTCTTCGTAAGTCATATCCGGTCGTAGTTCAATTTCTGTCGGTGAAATTATATGTGAAGGATCTGAACAATACCAACGTAACATAGATACGTGGAACACATCATGAATCTTCTCTAATTCAGGTGGTAATGATAGCCGATATGCTACCGGGTCCAACTTTTTCAATTATTTCATACGGTCCAAAAAAACGCGGACTTAGCTTGCCCTTCCGTCCAAATCTAAGGACTTTCTTCCATGGAGACACTTTCAAAAATACCTTATCACCAACTTGAAACTCGATTTCTTTTCGTTTCAAATCCGCATAAGATTTCTGTCTATCTGAAGCAGCTTTCAAACAATCTCGAATCACTTTCACCTTTTCTTCAGTTTCTTTTATTAGATCAACTCCATAAATCTGATTTTCCTTGAGTTAAATCCAATACAATGGCATCCGACATTTACGACCATACAATGCTTCATAAGGTGCCATCTTCAAACTCGTCTGATAACTATTATTATAAGCAAATTCTACCAACGGTAAGTACCTTTCCCAACTACCTTGAAATTCCAATACGCAACATCTGAGCATGTCTTCAAGAATCTGAATTACTCTCTCTGATTGTCCATCAGTTTGTGGATGAAAGGCAGTGCTGAAATTTAACTTCGTACCTAATGCCTCTTGCAACTTTTTCTAAAACCGTGAAGTAAATCTCGGATCTCTATCCGAAATTATTGACAAAGGTATTCCATGAAGTCTAACAATCTCACGGATATACAATTCAGCCAAATTATTAAGAGAATAATCCGTACGTACCAGAATAAAATCAGCCAATTTAGTCAGTTTGTCAACTATTACCCAGATGCCATTTTTCTTCCCCGAAGTTAACGGCAACCCTGATACAAAATCCATAGTAATCTGATCCCATTTCCATTCAGGAACCATGATAGGCTGGAGTAATCTGGAAGGTACTTGGTGTTCAGCTTTCACTTGTTGACAAACTAAGACTTTGATACAAACTCTGAAATATCTCTTTTCATTCCACTCCACCAGTACATTTTCTTCAAGTCATTATACATTTTCGTACTGCCCGGATGAACCACCAAGCAACCATTATGTGCTTCATGCAAAATATTTTAAATCAACTCGTCATTTTTTTCGGTACACAAATCCGGTTTTTAAACATCAAGCAACCATCAGAACCGATTCTGAAATCTGATCCCGTATCAGCTTCACACTACTTTCTCTTGGTTTGCAAACCTTGATCATTATTCTAAGCTTCAGAAATCTCTTGTAAAAACATCGGTCTTGCTCTTAACTCTGCTAGAATCAATCCATCATTTAATATCTTTAACCGAGTGTTCATAGCTCTCAAAGCAAATAGCAATTTTATGCTTAAAGCATTAGCAACCACATTCACTTTTCCTGGATGGTAATTAATAACAAGCTCGTAATCTTTCAATAACTCCAACCATCTTCGCCGTCTCAAATTCAAGTCTTTTTGTGACATCAAGTACTTAAGACTTTTTTGGTCGGTATATACTCGGCACTTTTCACCATACAAATAATGTCGCCAAATTTTCAAAGCAAACACTTTAGCAGCCAATTTCAAATCATGAGTCAGATAATTTCTTTCGTGAGATTTTAACTGCCTCGAAGCATAAGCCACCACTTTTCCTTCTTGCATAAGTACACATCCTAAGCCATTTCAAGAAGCATCACTATACACCACAAATTCTTTACCTGATTCGGGTTGTACCAACACTGGTGCTTCAGTATATAACTTTTTCAATTCTTCAAAACTCTGTTGACATTCTTCCGTCCATTCAAATTTAACATCCTTCGAAGTAGTCTAGTTATAGGAGCAGCAATCATAGAAAATCCATTTACAAACCGCCGATAATACCCAGCTAGCCCCAAGAAACTTCTAACCTCGGTTACATTTTTCAGTGGTTTCCAATCAAAAATGGCTGAAATCTTACTAGGATCAACCCGTATACCATCACCTGAAACAATATAACCCAAAAATCCAACTTCCCGGAGCCAAAATTCACTTTTACTAAACTTAGCATACAGCTGCTTATCTTTCAAAGTTTGCAAAACTATCCTCAAATTCTCAGTATGCTTTGTCCCATCTTTTGAATAAATTAAAATATCATCTATAAACACCACAAAAAATTTGTCCAAGTATGGCCGAAATATGCGATTCATTAAATCCATAAACACAGCAGGAGCACTTGTCAACCCGAATGGCATAACTGAAAATTCATAATGACCGTACCTTGTTTTAAAAGCAATTTTAGGCACATCTGACTCTTTTACTCACAGCTGGTAGTACCCAGATCTCAAGTCAATCTTTGAAAACCATGTCGCTCCTTTTAGATGACCAAATAAATCATCAATTCTTGGCAACGGATACTTGTTTTTGATTGTCATCTTGTTTAACTGCCGATAGTCAACACACAACCTCATACAACCATCCTTCTTTTTCACAAATAACACGGGAGCACCCCAAGGTGAAAAACTCGGTCTCACAAAGCCTTTATCAGTCAACTCTTGCAACTGTGACCTTAATTCTTTCAACTCTGCTGGTGCCATTCTATATGGAGCAATCGAGATCGGAGTTGTTCCCGGTATCAAATTAATATCAAATTCTACTTTCCTAACTAGAGGCAAACCCGACCTGGAAATACGTCTGCAAATTCACACACAACCGGCACTGATTCAACTTTCTTTTCAACTTCTTTTGTATTAATTACATACGCCAAATAAGCTTCATAACTCTTTCTCAAATATCTCTGAGCCGACATCGAAGAAATCATACTAGATAATGCCTCTGATTTGTCTGGTTCAACCCGCAGAATTTCACCACTTTCACACTTTAATTCTATAACCTTTTCTTTGCAATTTATTATAGCATCATACAATGTCAACCAATCCATACCCAAAATAACATCAAATTCATCAAACGGCAACAACATCAAGTTGGCCGAAAAGTAATGACCCTGAATCATTAAAGGGCATTTCTTGCATACTTTATCAACTATCACACATTTGCCTAACGGATTCGACACTCTAATTATAAATTCTGTGTTCTCAACAGGTATATTCATACTAGACACCAGTTTCATACATACATATGAATGAGTAGAACCGAGATCAATCAAAGCAATAACATTAACATCATAAAGAGAAAATATACCAGTAATCACATCGGGTGATGAAGCATCTTCACATGCCTTTATAGCATAAGTTCTAGCTGGAGCCCTTACTTCAGATTTAGCTACTGAATCTCTGACTATATTTTTGCTGCTTGCTTCATTTCCATCTTTTCTCGAATATCTTCCCCTCGAGTCTGCACCACTAGCTTTTACACTCTGAAATTTTTCTTTTTCAGCTCTCTCTGGGCAGTCTCTAATAAAATGATCTGGAGAACCACACCGAAAACATTCATTCGCTCTCCATGGGCCAAAATGATTTTTGCCACACCGTTGGCACCCGGGCTTAACAAATCTCGTATTTCCCATACTAGCCGCAGAAGTAGTCTGAGATTTAGGACCCTCATTTTGCTTCTTAAAATTTCCATATGATTTTCCAGCCGAAACCTGTGAATGAGGATTCATATTTCTAGATTTTCTGGATTACTGTGAGAATGAATTGCTCATCGGTCTTTTCTTCCAATTTCTAGTCTCAGCCTCTACTTTTTTCTTCTCTTTAAGTAGTTCTTCAGCCTTGCAAGCTCGATCAACCTGTACTACCATTTCTTTTAATTCAAGAATCCCAAAAAATACTTTGATGTCTTCATTGAGTCCGTCTTCAAATCGTCTGCACATTTTAGCTTCTGTAGGAATATATTCTCTAGCATACTTACTCAACCTGACGAACTCCCTTTCGTATTCAGTAACTGTCATGTTCCCCTGCTTTAATTCAAGAAACTCTTTATGCTTCTGATCAATAAATCTTTCACTGGTGTATTTCTTCCGAAATTCTTCTTGAAAGAACTCTCAAGTTACTTTCTCTTTCAATACTACTGAAATCAATGTCTTCCACCAATGATAAGCTAAATCCCTCAACAATGATATAGCACATTTCAAGCATTCCTCAGGTGTACAAGACAATTCATCAAATACTCGAATAGAATTCTCAAGCCAAAACTCTGCTTTCTCGGCATCATCATCAATATTTGCCCTGAATTCTTTGGCTCCTTGTTTACGGATTCTGTCAACTGGAGTTCAGTGAAATTTCATCAGATCTACACCTTGAGGCATCGGGGGTACAGGTTGAGGAATCAGGGGAGGTGGGGGAGGTTGTGCATTCGGGTTCGTACGAACAAACTCAGTATACCAGATATTCATCATCTGGAGAAAGGCTTCCCGAGCCCCTTCTCCTCCTCCTTGACCAAACAGTAGGAGTTGGATTTTCAGTTGGCACTGCCCCTTCAGCCAGAGCTGGTGCATTATTCTCTACATCATCAGCCGCAACTGGATCGGGACCCATTTACTATATAAAAAATCATTTAAAAGGTCAGAAGTCGTCACACTATCACAATATATATATGGCATGTATAGCAAAACCCGTACATATAACACATTAGTCCGGGAACCGACTAAACCTGCTTTGATACCACCAAATGTAACGCTCCATACCCGAGACCGTCGCTGTAACACCCTTAACCCGTATTCGTCGCCGAAATAGGGATTTGGAGTATTACCAAAATTTACAGATCATTTAACAGAAATTTCGCTTTACATAACATTCATACCTGAAATCAATCAAATTTAATCATAGTGTCTCTTATGTGAGCCATCGAAGCCCAAAATATATATATCGAGATTTAACCGAGAACTTAGAAATATTTTTTCGAAAATATTTAAATTTTTTTTAATAATGTAACGGGTCACAGGCTGTGTGACTAGGTCGTGTGGTTCACACAATATTCAGGAAGTTATATTCATCAATTCACAAAATAAATAAATCCACAACATTATTTATACATATCATATCTAGCTTAATAAAATTTTAACTTTTCCGAGTTCCTTTATTTTCATATGTATTTCTTTACTTTCCACACTCATTCTTTATGTATAACACACCGGTTATAAGCATACCATGCCATCATACCCACAAGCTAGTGCGTTTGGACATAACTCTTTTCAATTAATCACATGATAAGTCATTTCATAAGATATTGCATAACTTAAAACTTGACACTCTCTCATGAGCATAAGTACATTTTCATTTGAGAGCTTACCCTTTCAACACATTATACAAAAATAAACATTTTACCATTTAACCAATAGCTTGGCACTTGTCTAAGCATCAATAGCAACACTTGTTAGCATACTTGAACATATTCATATAAATTCAACATAGATAAACTTATTTTCTCATCATATCACACTTGAGTTTATTGCTCGTCTCAACATACATAATTTCCCTTGTAACAACATATTAAAGATAATTACGTTTTTACATATCATGATACATATCATTCTTTTGTTGTTTCTGTATAAACATTTATCATTCATTTCATTATATTAATATTTCACGTACCATTATTTCCATATATTTCAGGTATATACCGGTAATAATTCATTTCAAACTCATTATTTCATATAAGAACTTTACCCCTTGAATCATTTAAATATCAATGGGTACACTTATTTCAGATCAATATCAATAATAACCATAAGTCTACTAATACTAATTTCATATCTCACTTACCAATCTTTGTCAAATTAGAGAACGTCTTAAGGAATTGAGCCCTTCGTAATCTGAAGCCCGAAGTTTAGCTGAAGCACATAAGTGCTAAACGGAAGCCCGGAGGCTAATTGAAGCACATAAGTGCTAAACGGAAGCCCAAAGGCTAACTGAAGCACACAAGTGCTAAACGGAAGTCTGGTGATCAAGCTTGAAGTGCTAAACGGAAGCTTGAAGTGGATCAAGCACGTAGTGCTAAACGGAAGCCAAAGGTCGATCAAGCACGTGCTAAGCAGGCTTGGGAGGTGATCAAGCTCACCAGAGCTGAACTAAAACCCCAAAAGGGTTAACTGAAACTCATATGAGTTAACGGAAGCTCGTAAAAGCTAAACGGAAAGCAAACACGAGA
Organism: Gossypium arboreum; assembly: GCF_025698485.1. Classification (NCBI taxonomy): domain Eukaryota; kingdom Viridiplantae; phylum Streptophyta; class Magnoliopsida; order Malvales; family Malvaceae; genus Gossypium; species Gossypium arboreum. Next base: position 52,019,969 of record NC_069079.1, read on the forward strand.
ATTCACAACAAATGCTGAATCTCGGTTTACTTGGGTAATTTACCGTCAATTCATCTTTTTCACTTAAAGATTGTACTCATTTCCTGCATTCCGTTCCTCCGAAATTCTTAGTTTAATTTCATAACTTTTGTACATAATTTACTTATTTTCAACAATTAACATACATAAATATTAATCACCATTCATAAAATAGTATTGAAATTTAATATTATTAACAAATGGTCACTAAATCTCACAAGTTCGATTTTTGTATTATAGCGATAATTATAATTTCATAATAAATATTCCAAATAAAACATTATATCGTTTCTAATTCAACACTTATCGATTATAATCGAGCATGTGATCAATTTATACACGAGTCATTCATATATTTTTTTGTATATTTTCCTCCTCCTCCTCTCCATCCACATCCTTAGTATAAACAACACACTTGTAGGTAACATTATCCATAATTTTGACTATCTACTTATGTGAATATTCAAGCTGTCCATCTGTGTTATAGTCACTAAATTATTTTTATCTTGAGCTACAGAAGTCCAAATTAAGATCCATAAATTTTCCCAGAAACTAGGTTCACCTATATTCTTACCATAAAATTTTTATAATTTTTTCTTGGGCCAATTAATACAGTTTATTCATTGAAGTCTCCCCTATTCTGCTGTCTGACAGTTCCGACCCTTCTTCACTAAAAATTAATTATCTCCTCGTACAAGCTTCAAATGATGTTACCGTTTGTTTATCTTGAAAATAGACTAATTCAGGATTCCAAACATATTAATTTAAGCCCCTAATTATGTTTATCCAATTTTTTTTATGATTTTACAAAGTCAGAACAGGGGAACCCGAAATCATTCTGACCTTGTCTCACAAAAGTTATTGTATCTCATAATTTACAATTTCATTGCTTACATAATTTCTTTTATAAGAAACTAGACTCAATAAGCTTTAATTTTATATTTTATTCATCCTCTAATTCCATTTATATAATATTTGGTGATTTTTCAAAGTTAGACTACTGCTGCTGTCCAAAAAAGTTTTAGTGCAAAATGTTGATTTCCATTTTGCCCCAAATTTCACAATTCATACAATTCAGTCCTTGCTCAATTAACCCCTCAATTAAGATAATTTTCTCAATTAATACTTTTCATAAACATTATAAGTTATTTCATAACTATTGAAATTCAGAATTTCCACATAAAACTCTAACTTCAAACTCTTTTACAATTAGGTCCCAAACATTCACTTTCTATTCAATTTTTACAATAAAATCAACATATAAACAATTTAAAGCTCTAATTCCATGCCAAATCATCATATAATTCCAGCACATATGTATAGAAGCTTTCAATTTCTTTCATAGAATCAAAAACTAATGATTTCAACAAGTGGACCTAGTTGTAAAAGTATCAAAAACACAAAAATTTCAAGAAATAATGAAGAATTGAACTTATTTGGAGTAAAAATATGAAAAACCAGCTTAATAGAACTCCTCCATGGCATTTTTCTGGTGAGAATGCAGAAAAATAAAGAGAAATCTAGATAATTCGACTTTAGTCCTAGCTTTATTAAGTAAATTTTATAATTTTCCAATTTTGCCCTTAATTCTCCTTATTTTATTGCTGATTTCATGCCCTTGCCGTCCAGCCGAAATAGACCTTGGGTCTATTTTCCTTTTAAACCCTTTTTCTTTTATCAATTAAGCTATTTAATCATTTCTCACAATTTTGCATTTGATACAATTTAGTCCTTTTTGTTCAATTAACTATCAAAACTTTAAAATTTCTTGACGAAACTTTAATACTAACATATTAACACTCCATAAATATTTATAAAAATATTTATGGCTCGATTTAAAATTCTCGAGGTCTCAATACCTCGTTTTCGATTCTAATTATTTTAATTTTAATTTTTTATTTTTTTTAGTACACTATTCACTATTTCAAAAATTTTCCTAACTTCACATTTAATTTATACTCACTAAATTAATAATATTTCCTACTCATTTGTCAGATTTAGTGATCTCGAATCACTGTTCCGACACCACTAAAAATTAGGCTATTACAGTCGCCGGAGTCGAACACGAGGTGTTAACAGACTTAATTCATTACTTAAACAGCTCAAACAATTTATTTTTAAAATTTCCAGTCAAGCTAGCAATCTGCATCACAGTCGCTTAAAAATTCATATCTCGAGTTCCAAAACTCAAAATCCAATTCCGTAAATTTTCCATGAAAATATACTCATATATCTATTTACTAATTTTTTTTATAGAATTTTTGGTTGAACCAATTAGTACAGTTTATTAGTTAAAGTCTCCCCTGTTTTAGGGTTCGACTGCTCTGACCTCTGTGTATTTCAAATCAGATATCTCTCTGTACAGAGTTTCAATGTCTATGACGTTTGTTTCTATTAAAACTAGACTCAAAGGAATCTGTACATATAAAGAATGACTTCTAATTATTTTTTAAAATTTATGATTAATTTTTAAATTCAAAACAGGGGATCTAGAAATCACTCTGGCCCTGTTTCATAAAAATTCAAATATCTCATAAAATATAATTTATATACCTGTTTTGTTCAATCCATATGAAAATACACTCATCAAGCTTCAATTTCATAACTTACTCATCATTTAATACCATTTATACTATTTTTAGTGATTTTTCAAACTTACATCACTGCTGCTATCAGATTCTGTTTTATGGCAAATTTTACTTTACTATATATTTTCATGGACTAAATAGCATTTCAAACATACATAACATCAAAAATGACTTAGATTGGCTATTCCAATGGCTAATCATCTACAAACCCTTTTCTTGTCAAACCATAGCCATATCATAAGATCATTTACACAAAGTGAGTATTTTGCCATACCTGCCACATTCAAAACACACAAGCCATTTTACCAATTTAGGCCTTCGGATAGTGTGAACGAGTCTTTGACCTATCCCAATTCTTAAGCCGGCTTGTCAACAACTACAATAAATGAAAAGAAGGCGGTAAGAATAAATGCTTAGTAAGTTCACATGCAAATAGCAAGTAACATAATCACACAATCCCACATAAAACATCATTTGCATAAACAACACCAAGACATTCATGTTTCATTTGTATTTAATATCTTTCTATGATTTCATCATACCAAGTTTTCAACCTGAGGGTTTAAGCACATACCTATCAACTTTTCTCATTTACCACACTTACCAACATGTCACCTTCATTTTAGGCCTTCTTCTTATTCACTTAAGATTCACCCGTTGAACACATCAGAATATAATTCAAATACGAGGATCTCATGAACATAAGAGCCATACCCGCAGCTAGACAAACTCAATAGCCTGCGAAACTTATGTAGCCAAGCTACCATGTAACCCGCCCATAAGTGAACTCGGACTCAACTCAATGAGCTCGGGCGTTCGCATCCATAAGTGAACTCGGACTCAACTCAACGAGCTCGGATGCCTACTTACATCTCACGAACTCAGACTCAACTCAACGAGTTCGGAACTCAAATATCCTAGTGACATGTCACTTGTATTCTAATCTATTCCCAAGGTTCAAATGGGCTTTTTTCTTGATCACACATCCCTACCGTCTTCCACGAAATATTGAAACTGATACTCGGTAGCAATTCATATTTAACAAGTAATAAACTTAATTTGCATATTACTCAACAATAACCACAAAGCATAATATTTCATAATAATTATCATCATATCATATAAATATCATTAAGTTACTTAAAATGACAATTATGTTACTACATTTACACATGAACTTACCTCGATACAAAATTATTAGCAATCGAGCCTATTCTTCGTAAACTTTGTTTTTCCTTCGATCGCGACTTGAATCTCATTTCTCTTGATCTATAATGCCCAATTAATCTTATTTAATACATACATTCATCAAAACAGTCTTTAATACGAACTTTGGAAAAATTATATTTTTGCCCCTAAACTTTTGCATAATTACACTTTTGCCCCTAGGCTCGGGAATTAAACTTCATCCCTTATTCTTATGTTTTATGACATGCTGATCATTTTTCCCTTCTATGACAACATCAAATTCACACTCTAACATGTACTTATGACTATTAGGTATTTTTACCGATTAAGCCATTTTACTCGTTTTCGCTTAAAACCGAGTAGCACAAGTTGTCTAACATAATTTAAAACCTCATATTCTATCATAAAACACCAAAATACACAAATTTCACCATGGGTATTTTTCCAAATATGAACCCTAGGTTGAATTATTGCTAGCATAAGCTTAATCGAGCTACCGGGATTCCAAAAACGTAAAGAACATTAAAAACGGGCCTCAGAATCACTTACTATGGAGCTTGAAAGGTTGAAACAAACCCTAACTATAGAGAACCCTTGAAATTTCGGCCTAATGAAGAAGATGGACAAAAATTGGCTTTTAATTTTGTTTTTAATTCATTTTAATAACTAAATGACCAAAATGCCCTTACTACTAAACTTTTCAAAAATTTCATCCATGTCCAATTTTTGTCCATAGACTTAGAAATTGGTCAAATTGCTATTTAAGACCTGCTCATTAATATTCCTAAGCAATTTCACACTAAAAACTCCTAGAATGCAAGTTTTGCAAATTATTTGATTTAGTCCCTAATTTCAATTTAAGCACTTTAGGCATAAGATTTCATCACGAAATTTTCACGCAATCATGCAATCATATCATAAACATCAAAATAATTATAAAATAATTATTTCTACCTTGGATTTGTGGTCACGAAACCACTATTCTGATTAGGCCTTAATTCGGGATATTACATGTTTATTTTGAATTTCATTAATTTGTGATTAAATGAAATAAGATTACATTGTAAAAGATGTGAAACATTAGGGGCAATTATTTAAAAATTCCTTCAAGTGAATTTTGGACTAAATTGAATAGAGAAGTGATTAATAAGCTGATTTTGATTACATATAGGTTAAGAAAAGTGAAACTCGAATCTAGATCGAGGGAAAAATAAAGTTCTCGACTAATCGATCACTTTAGCTCTTTTTACATCTGAGGTAAGTTCGTAAGTAATAAGCATTATTATAATTATGCTTTAATTGCTTTGATATTGCATAAATAGTGTATACAAGGCTATAGTCATATTTGACGACAATTCGATTATGTATGGCACTTAGTGTGCGATTCGAGATAGCTTTGGCTATGTACGACACTTAGTGTGCGAGATTAAAATAGCTTCGGCTATGTATTGGCACTTAATGTGCGAGAATTTGAGTGTTCGGCATTTTTCCATTTGGGTATGAGTTTGTTATGAATTGGTTCAGGTATGTATATGAATCATACGAGCTTTAAATTGAAGAAGTTTTGAAGTTTGCATATAAGTATATGATTAAGCATGTGGAAGATTTGTTAGTATTGATGAATTACGAATTAACAAGTTCAAATTGATTAATTGTGTATTTTTGATTAGTTCAGTTTATTTCATATGAGCTTACTAAGATATAAAGCTTACTTTGTTTATTTTTCTCATGTTTTATAGTGATTTCAAAGTTACCTTGGATTTGGGGATCGTCGGAGACTACGTCACACTATCCAACCATTATTTTGGTACTTTTGAGCTTATGGTTTGGTCATATGGCATGTATAGGATTATGGTCATTTTGATATGTATCTTGGTAGTCAGTTTTTCCATTTGAGATGGCTTATTAATGGTTATGTTTTGGTTTGTATATATAGCCATGAGACTTGGCTTAATTTGGCTAGTTTGGTTATGTATATATAAATGTGCATATGATTTATATTGAGTGATTGAGGTTGGTTTGCAATGTTGTTTATAGTTGGTAACATAGATGTCAAATGGTTGATAATTGAGAAGCTATGTACTTGTGGATTGATGTATGATGATGCATATTTGGAAAATGTTTAATTAGATAACTTGAATATGTAAAGTTGTTATGATTTGAATGAGTAAAACATGAGATAGTAAGCATGCTAGTTGTTGGAATTGAAATGGTATGTTTTAGTTTTGATTTTGGTTGAATTGGATGACCATTTATGCTATGAGTGAGTACCATTTGAATGTGTAGGTATGCACAAAAATTGGGTGGCAAAATGGCTTGGTAAATAGCCTATTTTTGTCCACACGGGCAGAGACACGGGCGTGTATCTCAGCCGTGTGTGACACATGGACATGTTACACGGCCGTGTGTCTCCTGGTTTCGAAATTGAAATAAAGTCAGTATGCTCCGCACGGTCTTACACACGGGCGCGTGGTCGGCCATGTGACATAAGTCAGTATACCCCCTAATTTGCACTCGACCTAGCACACGGGCATGTGACTCGATCGTGTTGCATAAGTCAATATACCCTACATTTTTAGCAAGGCCTAGCAAACGGCCTGGCACACGGGCGTGTGTGGCCATTTTGAAGGGCACACGAGCTAGACACACGGGCGTGTGGTTGGCCGTGTGACCCAAGTCAGTATGCTCACTTGTTTGCACACGCCGTATGACACGGACTGGGACACGGCCATGTGCTTCCATTTCGAATGTTCATACGACCTGCAACACGAGCTTATCTCTCACACGGCCTGGCCACACGGGCGTGTGTCACCTTTTTTGAGAAAAATTTTCTATGTGTTCCAAATATTTTAAAAGTTATTGGTTTAGTCTCGAACCAATACCAATGTATGTTTAGGGCATCGTAGGCTTGTATTAGGGACATATTGAATGAGATCGAATGATGAATGTTTGAATTAAGAAAATGTATGCTAAAAGTATGTATAATTGTGTTGTAAGTCCGGTAATGCTCCTTAACCCTATTTCAGTGTTGAATACGGGTGAGGGGGGTTACATGCTTTATTAATATCAAGAATCAATTATTCATGGCTTACAAACATCGAATGATATAACAATAATCACACATAGATATATTCGCATACGCTTCTCATGGCTTAATTGGGTGATCATACATCGTACAAACGGACCTCTGAACTCCCAAAAATATCAAATATAGTCCATCGAGTTGAGCAGGCTGAAGCACACGCTCCCTTATAGCCCTTCAAATAACCCAATGAGGGAGAGTGTAATGCCCCAAAAATTTAGGTAGTTATTTTTGGTATGATTGTTGCATAAATGTGTGCTTGTTCTAGTGTTTGAGTGTTCTGAGGAGTGTTGGGGAGGTCCTGAGTTCAAGCTGGGGCTTGTACTTAAATTTTGGTTCTTGGCTTGAATGAACCCTGTTTACTGGTGGTAAGAGTCTTAAGTGAATATGAGAAAGAATTTGTCATAAAAAGCTCGTTAGTTTGGTGGTAAGTGGCATGCTGGGATATGTAAATGTCGTGGGTTCGAATCCTATTACGCACAAAGGGTTTCGTTTTGCTGCTTTGTCGTGTTAGTGGTTGAATAGCAGTGGAACTCTGGAGTAGGTGGGCGGTTGGAGTGTTTGAGGGAGAGTGGGGTGTTTAGCCGAATCTTAGGAGGAAAATGTGGAGGGATTTGAGGAGAGGATTAGGGGAAGTTGAGGTGAGAGGGGGAGGAGTGCCAAAATTGGACTCTAGGCATAAGAGAACCAGTTTGTATAGAGGAAAATTGGCTTGGGGTAAGTTTTGAGACTGTGCACTTTTGGTTTTGTTCCTTTCTCCTCATTTCGCTTTCCATTGCTTCTTTGCGTCACGGGTTTTTTGGATTCTTTTTTTGCATATCTCTTTAGACGATTCTTGTTTGGGGATTTCTTTGGGGCAGTGTTTTTTACCTATTCCTGTATCTATCCATCTACTTCGCAACTTTCATAAATCGTTTTCCTTGTTTTGTTCTTGTACCTGAATAATGTTCTGCTTTCTGTAATCCATTTTGTTTGTTGTTGAACCTCACCCTTCTCCTTTCTTCAATCGGGTTAGTAGTGATCAATTACTCCTTTCTCTATTTCTTTTCTACTTGCTATTGATTTAAGTGGTAAGGCACCTTCTCGATTATACTCTTCTTCTCTATCCTTCCTTCCTCTTGTCTTTTTAATCTTTAATCATCCCCTTGTTCTGTCGACTTTTGATAGGGGGTTACTAGTGCCTTTGTCATCTGTGTCAAGGGGGAGGGGCGCTTGCAGATGTTTTTTTGGGTGTTGACTGACTGCTCAATCATTTGTGTTGGTTCTGTGTTTTCAGTAGGCTTCAGTTGGGTTCTACTCATTCAATTTTCTCTTAGTTTCTCCTTGTTATGCTAATGGTGTGACTAACACTTTCTCTACTATCGATTTGTTAGGAAATTTAAGTGAGTAATATTACTCAGCAGCTTAAGTGGTTTAAGCCAATAGTGTTCTCTCAAGGCAGGTATCTAATGTTCTAGGATTAGGTATTATGAGGGAGATGTTTTGTGTAGTTGCTGAGCGGCTAATGAAATGGTTTATATTAATGTAGATGTGTGCTTGGAGGCTTATGCTCTTTCCGCTCGATGTCGAAGAAGGTGTGTAATCACACCCCTTTCAACTGAAAAATGACAAAAGTCAAAAAGTCGAAAAGCCGAAGGTTCGGCGTTTGAGGCCACACGAGCGTGCGATCGTTTGTATGGTAAACCAAGCCCACGAATCATGGGCGTAAGATTGTAGAGGCCACCATCGGCGTTCTCCTAGGCTTAGGCTATCTTGGGCATGTTGGGTCGAAATGGGTCGTGTGGGCCCAATGGGCTCATGAGCCCCACACGGATGGAATCCACGATACGTGGAAAATACTAGGCTAGACTGTATGGTTCACATAGCCATGGCTAAACCTAGGTTAAATGGGCCACACGACCGTGTGAGCCCACTTAGGTCGTATAATGGGCCTTAGGCCCATTTACACTGTTAGGATCGTTAAGGTTAAACAAGTCGATCGAGGCGACTGTAGACCTTCTGATGGGTCAAGAAGAGTACCTAGAACCTAAGGTAGGTAAAATGACCAAAATACCCTTATAGGGTAAAATGACTATTTTACCCCTCGAGGGCAAATGACTGATTTGTGCTATGATTTGACTGTACTGAGCATGACATTCTGCATACATGTATGATTTATGACATGACATTCTATATGGGGTAGGATTCTGTTATGGAGGAAGTGTATTGTTACTGGTGCCTTTGCCACATATACTGATACTGGCAGCTCTGTTGCGATATTATTACTAGCAGCTTTGCTGTGATATTGGTGAGCTGGCTGGGTGGATTGACTTTGTCCCTACATGGTGTGTTGGTGGTGTGGAGTGGTGTGTTGGCTAGATTGGGTTGGGTTGCATTACTGTATTGTTTTATTACTGTATTGGGCTAAGGCCCACTCTGCACTATTTTTGAATAGGGCTGAGGCCCAGACTATTACTGTATGATGTTTTTATGATTGATTGATAGGGGATTGCACACTGAGTTTTCGTAAACTCACTCTTTCTCTTTGACTGTGCAGGTAATCCCCAGCCATAGGCGATTTGGTGCTACGAGGGACTCGGAGGTGGCCACACGACTGCAATTAATTTATATTTGGTTTTATTTATACTTAAAGTTTCGTTTTGGGTTTATGTTTTTTTTAAATGAGGCCATTTATAGGTTATAATTTTTAATTGGGCTTTTATATATTCACTGAAAGCTGCTAGTTTTAAGAAGACATGGTTTCAAAGTAATAAGTATTTTTCAAAAACACATGTTTCAACTCAAAGGTTTTAAAAGCTTCCGCAAATCTTGAACAGTTTAGCATATAAGAGGCAATAAAACTGGTAAAACGTTTTGACAAGATGATTTGGTGACAGCAAAGAACCTAACCCTCTAAAGTTTCCATAATGACACTTCGATGTGACACGTCAGATTTGGCCATAATATCTGGGCCAGGTTTGGGGTGTTACAGAGAGACTCATTCTCAACACTCCCTTATTTACTCCAGACAAATTAGTCCACCTAGAGCCATATGCTCACAATGTCAAAAATAAAGGTAAGTACTCAAAAATCCTATGGTATGCCAACTATATCCAATGGATCCACCATGCATGTTGCCAATATATTCAGTCAAACATAGCATATAAATCAGTCATTATTGTGCTCAATTTAATGTGACAAAATGCTTATGTGTAACATGTAACATAGCCATTTAACATCCAATTAAATCAAGCATTTCATTTACCATTTTCCAATGTTCAATTACCAATTGTAACACCAATATATCATGATGAAAAACTCCAGTAAACATGCTTTAATCATCAATATAATTAACCTATTTAAATTGCACAAACCACTTAAATGCTTACCATTATTCAATAAAAATTCAACTCTTGTACATTTAATATCAATCTTGAAAAAATCATCCATTCAACCATAATTAATCAATTGAAATCATCAATTAAGCTACAAATTAACTATAAAGAAAGGTTAATTTACCTTATCGCCCTTAGAAATGCTCACCATACAATTTATTCTACCATAAATAAGTGATAAACCAAGAAAATCCAAGCTTCAATTCTGGTTAGCTCAGTCATCTTCAAGATTCGGAGCTTCAACAGAGATAAAGTAGACATTACCACCTTTCCAATGCTATAATAAACACAAATTTTAATTAACTATACTGATAAGCTATAAAAGTAACATGTTTTTAATCCCATTTTTGATGCGTTTTTGGATGAATTATTATGTAAATGAGTGAATTTGATGCTCCTTATCATTTAAATTCATGTTTCTATACTTAGGTAAGCATAGGGGAGAGAAAGGAGTGAAAAATGGGCCAAAACTGAACAAAAAGAGCTGTTTTCAGGATCCACACAGCCTGAGCAATTTCTACACAGGCTGGGCACACAACGGGTTAGACACACGGGCTTGCCACACGCCCATGTGCCAGCCCGTGTCGATTTGCACCCTATTTCTCTTTTACTTAGAAAAGGCCAATTTTTGGGGATTCTGAGCATTCTAAAGTTTATAAATACATAGTAGAAGAGGACCTAGAGGAGGACGCAGAGAAGAATGAAGAAAAGACTCAAAGAACGCCATTGCATTCATTTCAGAAGTGAATCTCCTTCAAGATTGAAGATCTCTATTCAATTTCTTTAGAAGTTTTATTGGGGTTCGTTATGTCTTGTTGTTTTCCTAACTTTGAGATGATGTAATTCCAAATTATGAACTAAATTCCCCAGATAACTAGGGAAGATGAAACCTATATGAACCTTATTATTTGATTTCTGAATTACATGATAAATACTTGATTCCTGTTCTCAATTATGTATGCTTATTTCGTGTTTTAATATTTTTAGAATATTAATTCATGCTTAATGTACTTATTTCAGTGGACCAAAAGTCCCTGTTTAAGAGTAAATCTAGCATAATTGAGTGGAGTTGCATGCAATCCTAGAAAACTGGATTAGAGTCAAATCTAATCGGGGAATCCATAGATTGAGTTAATGAGACAATAGAGGTTTTAATTAGAAAGAGATTTCAAGTAATCAACCTAGAGTCATTTGTTTTTACTCTCGAAAGAGATATTAACATAATTTAGGGATTTCTACGGATCAAGGCGCAAGTGAATAAATCGTTTAATTCAGATTTAGAATAATAAGTGAAGTCTAGGTGGATTCTTTCCTGGGTATTATCTATCTCATTGGTTTTCTTCAAATATTTTCCTAATTCATTATCTGTTGTGTTCTTAGTAATTAGTTAGTTAATTTTAGATTAAAATCAATCCCATTAATTTGTTCGCTAAATAATAGAAAAATAGTCATTATTAAAACTTTTAGTCCTCATGATACGATATTCTCAACTCACCATAGCTATATTATTAATACCTTTGTCGTAATTTTAGTTAGTTTAGTGACCATCATATACTAATCGAAATCCTCTCACAAAGATACCTTACTGGATTTGTAACATCAAGTTGAAAACTCGACTCCTTACAAAATCGGTCTCTCCAGCCCTCCTAAACACTTTCAATCATTAATACTAGACCAAATACACTTATACTAAACATCAATTTTATCTTTAAAGCAATTTCACAAACTTCCAGAAAATTGGCTCATGAAGATGATGAAATTCAAATTTCTTTAAATTACCTCACAAATCATGTTTAATCTTGATAAATAAGATTAAAAACCATTTTGAGTTGGAACATCCAATAATTTGTGGATTTCCTCTCAAAATTCAAGATCCACTATTAAAGAACCATGTGTTCTTGGAAGAAGTTGACATTGATAAAATTCCTTTAATTGACTCCCAAATCATGTAAAAATGTTTCTAATCATCATAAAAACAAGTTTAGGATTGAAAATTACCTTTGATTCGCTCTAAATTCGTTGATTGAAAATCTTGATTCAAGAAACTTGGGAAATTTCAAAATATTTTTGGCTACTTTTGAGAATAATTTTGGGTGAATTGAGAGAGTATTTTGAGAAGAAAATTGGTTGGATCTATTCTCTGATGGTAGATCTTTAAAATCATGCAAAGAAAACAAATTTTAAAGCTATCTAATCTGATGTAAAATGTGTGAAAAATGGCTAGATACATTAGTTTTAAAATAGAAACCACTCACCAAAAATTTAAAAATTGAGAAATTTGCTTAATGGCCACTCCCACATTTCCCTTACTTTATCATTTAATCCTTTCCCTCCAAAATTCCGAATTTTAAGGTTTATTTTCCATATAAATACTCTAAAATTTCTTCTTTTTACAATTAAATATTATTTAATTAATATATAAATTTTACTCAAATTAGCCCAAATAAAATTATTTTAAAATTCTTTTCAACAAAAATGATTATTTTCACTAATAATTATTTTAAATCTTTTAAATTAATTTTTCAAAATATTTTTTACTTTTTGAATTATTATTTAATCAATTTTAGATGAAATTAACCCTAAATTAAATTAAAATTACTAGAAACCCTATGAATTCCTAGTTTTACACTCGAAACCCAAAAAACATACCCAAAACTACTAGACTTGGTTTAGGGATATTACAAATTCTTCCTTTCCCAAATAGTTGATTCGCTAAGAAACCCCTGCACAACAATCAATCAACCATACCTCCACTCACTAATCCCCCATAAATGGACTAGTTCTTCATGGATATCGTAAACATGATAATCTAGATATAAAAAATATACGTGAATAATGAATCAAGAGAATAAATTTTAGGAGAAGTTTGAATTGTATTAAAGATAATGTTGAATCCACATAGAGTTGATTGAGTTCCACAGATCGGATCTCCCAATGAAAGCAAATAACAAAATAGAAAATATTCTTAAAGCCTAAAAAAGAGAAAACTAAAGACTAAAACTATAAAAAAGGTTATAAAATATGAAAGCTATCCATAACATGTGTTAAATGATCCTATTTATAGAATTAGAGTGGTCATCGTATTTAACCCTACGTCAACTACCATTCTCGTGCTTAATGTTTGATTGGGTAGACCAAAACAACCCTGAATCATAATTATTTCCCCTATAGAGTTGATGTCACAACACAATAGGTCCTATGTCGCGACATTGAAGGCAATATGCTCATATTCAGGGTATCGTCAAAGGTGTGTAGTGACATCCTCAGGCAGTCATGAAATTCTTTTATTTTGCTTACTTTGTTGGGACATCCAACTCTCCGTGTTGCAACACAGTGGCCAGCATCAAGTTAGCACACCTTCTAATGGTTTCCTGCACACTCACAAAACATATTAGCTCAACCTTGGGCGTCATTTGATCCCTAAGGTCAATAAAGACTCAAATAACACAACTTATTGAATTTAAACAAACTTGTGAAAACTTAACTAAAACCTAACTAAAATGCTTGTATTCAAATTCCTCAAATGTGAAAACTAGTTTAATCTGCTACACCGAATTACTACAGATTGATCGTGGTTGTTCCATAAGCTATTGGTGGGTACCTTCTCCTTTTACTGTTGGACGTTTGAATTTGTCTTGCTTCTATTGTGTTGGTATTTAAAATATTCTAAAAAAACTTAATTTCCCTAATATAAGCTATACTTAAAAATTATCCTAGTACATGTATATAACATCCTATTTTATTATCCATCTTCCTCTTGGAGTCTTCTTTTTCTTATTTCCTCATTTTTTTTTTCTTTGTAGTATTATAAACTACCTCTATACATTGTCCCTTAGTGGTTTCTTTGGAGGATTCATCTCTTTATCTAGTTGTTCCATAGGCACTCTTGTGTTTTAACACAGCTTCGTTATCTGATGTAGGAAGAATGTTTCTTTCTCATGATTTTGTACGCATTCAATCATGTTTCAATATACCCATGTACAAATACATATTTGCTTCTTTTTCAATATTCCATATACTAGAATTGCGTGTATTGGGCTGATGTTAGAAATATTGGCTGGAGGCTAAATTATTGATCATACAAACTTCATCCATTATTTTTTTTTAGTGTCATTAATGCTTGGTTAAAGGTATTAGCTTTTCCAGTTTTATAAGTTCATACCTCTTTTCTTTATGTCAAGAATCTCAAAATCTCCTCCATGTCTTTGTTTCTAAACTCTTTCAGATTTATTTTGTACAAATAATCACTGTACTAATATGGAGCATTATAAAACTGATAAATACTTCTTTCAGTTACTTGGACGTTGACCCATCCAACTATGACAAATGATCACAACTCATAGAATGGTCTTATTGCTTCCATCTCCTTTAATGCTAGAAAAATTCCTGCACAATGGGAATTATTTTAGGTTCCTCCGGTGGTAAATAAAAATTAGTCCACTCCCTTTTTATTGTGATCTCGCATATCCCTTTACAATTTCTCATCAATGGATCAAATCCTCGTTCTTGAATGAAAGTATAAGGTTGTAGTCATTGTAGAATTTATCGATGTTATTTTCCTGGGAATCAGTAGATGGATTCATGATATTATTTCGAAACTTACAACTTTTTTAAACCTGAACATACTGTCATAGTGTCATCTGAAACTATCAAGCTTTTGAACAATGATAAAAAAAATCTTGCTTTCTCCATAACGCTTGTAGGTAATGAAAACAATAATATGACCTATTTATTTTTGAGGAAAATAATAATAAAATTAAGAATTATAGCCGTGTTAGACAAGTTATTCCTAATCAATAAGAGTGTTAAGACTTTTGAATCTAATGAAATTTAGTTGTAGAGATGTTTGCATTTAGTATATCTTTGGTCAGAAAATTACGCAAGTGTATAGCGACATCCTCTATGGGTGTTGCGATGTTGAGCACAGTTTACCTATTCTGAATTTTGTTTGGTTTCACAACATTGATGCAAGTTTTTGTTATGTTAGTTTTTTCTACACGGTATGTTGTTGCGTCAATTTCTTCATCGGTTTCCCATTCATGTTCTGAGATATCCTTATTTCTGCTGAGGCTCCATAGAATTTTGCATTGTAGGGATCGTGTTTTGAATACTTTCTTTGTCTTCCCTCCAAAATAATGTTTTACTCTTTGCCCATTTACAAGAAAAAAATTGTCCTTCATTTCCAATGAGTTCTATTGCCCCAAGAGATGTCACCTAGTTTATTGTATACGGACCAGTCCATCTAGATTTAAGTTTGCCTAGAAATAATTTCAATCTCGAATTGAACAACATGACTTTTTATCCAAGAAGGAATTCTTGTTTCTAGATCCTTGAATCATGCCAGAGTCTTCTGCTTTCCTTGTACGTCTTAGTGTTTTTGTAGGCTATAAAATGAAATTCTTCCAATTCATGTAATTGGAATAATCTTTCTCTATTCGCTAAATTCGAATTTAAGTTCAGTTCTTTGATTGCCTAATATGATTTCTTTTCCAATTCAATCAGTAAATGACAATTTTTCCCATAAACTAATTTGTAGGGAGACATACCTAATAGAGTTTTATATGTTGTTCGTAGCCGATAATGCATTGTCCAATCTTGCCGCCCAATCTTTCCTGCTTGGATTCATCATTTTCTCTAAAATTTGTTTAATACCTCGGTTAGACACCATTACTTGATCATTAACTTTGGGATGGTATGCTGTTGTCATTTGATGTCTCACACTGTACTTAGCTAATACGACTCCAAACTGTTTATTGCAAAACTGATATCCTTTATCACTTAACAACACACGGGGTGTTCCAAATCTAGCGAATATGTTTTTTTTCTAAAAAATCTAACTACTAATTTGGTATTGTTGGTAGGTAAGGCCACAACCTCGACCCATTTGGGGACATAATCAATAGCTGACAGGATGAATTGGTTCCCGAACAAACTTGGGAAGGGCCCTATGAAGTCAATCCCCCAAACATCAAATACCTTCACCTCAAGTATCTCTATTTGTGGCATTTTTTCTATTCTTGATATGCTCCCAGTTCTTTGACATTTGTTGCATCCTTGTACAAATTCATATTCATCCCTGTTCATGGTCGACCAATAAAATCCTGATTGTAATACTTTTTGAACTATCCTTTTTTTGCCAAAATGCCCCCGCATGGTGATGTATGACATACTTGTAGAATATCATTTATCTCTTCATCTGCTACACGTCTTCGTACCAACTGAACAACACATTGCCTAAATACATACAACTCTTTCCAAATATAATTTTTTGTTTCATGCATTATCCTTTTCTTTTGTTGTCATAATACCTGCAGTGGAAAGACACCTTTAGCAATGTAATTGACATAATTTTCATACCATGGTGTGCTGTTATTCCTGGACCTTATTTGATGGATGTCTACCTTAAATAACTGTTCGTCTGTAAAAATCTCTTTAATTCCTTCAAAGTCCCCTTTTCTATGTCATTTTCTATTCTAGAGAGATGATCTGCAATTTGATTTTCTAGTCCTGTTCTATCCATTATCCATAAGTCAAATTATTAAAGCAGTAGTACCCATCTCATCAGTCTGACTTTTCTTTCTGTCTTTTTCGTAACATATTTCAATGTCGAATGATCAGTGTAGACATATACTATGTTTGCCATCAAATAAGGATGAAATTTTTTGCAAGCGAACACTATAGAAAGCATTTCTTTCTCGAATGTAGTGCAATTACATTTCGCTAAGTTAAGTGTCTTGCTTGCATAGTGAATAAATCCAAATATGTTATTTCTCTTTCGTCCTAGAACTACTCCCATAGCATAATCGCTAGTGTCGTGGATAATAATAAAGTGGTTTGACCAATTAGGAGTAATAATTATAGGTGCAGAGATAATTTTTTCTTTTATTACCTCGAAGGCTTTGATACAGTTCTGATCGAATATAAAAGATGTCTCTTTTTGGAGGAGTTGATTTAATGGCTTAGAGATGTACACAAAGTCTTTTATGAATCGCTTGTAGAATTTGACATGACCTAAAAAATTTTGCACTCCCCGAACAGTTGTAGGTTTAGGAAGATTTTTATAACTTCAGTTTTGGCATTATCTACTTCCAAACCTTTCCTTGATTTTTGATGTCCTATCACTAACACCTCTTTCACCATAAAATGACATTTTTCCAAGTTAAGTACTAGATTAGTTTCTTCATATCTCTGTAATAATTCTCAAGATTACCTGGACACTCTTGTAAAAAGTCTTCGTAAATTGAGAAATCATCCATGAATACATCCAAACCTTCTTCCAGAATATCAGCAAAAATGCCAGTCATACATTTCATAGAGGTTGTTGGATTATTACATAGTCCAAATGGCATTCGTTTAATGGCGTACGTGCCAAAAGGACATACAAAGGTAGTTTTTTTCTGGATTGTTCGGATGTATTGGAATTTGATGATATCTAGAATACCTATCAACAAAACATTAGTAGTCTTTTTAGCCAATCTATCAAGCATTTGATCAATAAAAGTAGTGGGAAATGATCCTTTTTCGTTGCATTATTTAATTTTCAGTAGTCGATTCATACCCTCCAACTAGTGACTATTCTTGTTGGAATTAAATCATTTTTATTAATCTCAACTATTGTTAACCCTCCTTTCTTTGGAACACATTGTGTAGGGCTAACCCATTCACTATTAGAAATTGCATAAACCATACCTGCGTCTAGCCATTTAAGTTATTCTTTCTTTACCACCTTTTTAGTAGTTGGGTTGAGCATACACTGTGCATCTATCACAGGTTTTTTTTTTCCTTATTCTAATATTATCTTGTGTTGACATAATGCAAAATTAATCCATTTAATATCAGTGATCGTCCATCCTATGGCTTTTTTGTGTATTTTTAAAACACTTAATAGGGCCACTTCCAGCTCTAAACTTAGCCCAGTGACTATAATCACAAGTAATGTATTATGATCCCTCAAATACCCATACTTTAAATGCTTTGGTAATGGCTTTAACTCCAACTCAGGAGGTTTAGCAATGGAATGTACTATCTTTGTTGAATTTTGGATAATTTGTTTAGGTTGCCCCTTACTTTGCCTCCTCCAATCAAGTTGGAGAGCTATTTGGTCATTCTCTTGTCGGTATCGTCCCATTTCTCTTCTTCTGATTCATATTCATCCTACTTAGTTAACTTCAGTGTGATTGATTCCAGTTTATTGCACTTTTGCTTTTTCAGTTTAGACTTTTTGAGCCCCCCCAGTTTCTAGTTCTCGACATGACCCCCAAGTAAATTCATTTTCACTGATTTTTTCTAGTATTTGCATGACCTCTTTTCTTGTGTTTTTCCAAATACTTCCCCCAGTCACGATGCCAAATTTTCTCTTATTTTGGCTACCTAATCCATCATAGAAATCTTGAATTTGAACCGCAAAATGTATGCATCCACCCAGTACTGATTTGTGGATTGTTTTAAACTTTTCCCATGCTTTCCCTAATGTTTAAATTATGTCCTATTTGAATTGAAACAATTTCTTATAAATACTGAGTACCTTAGTTATAGGTAAGACTCGACGAAGAAATAACTGCACAAACTCAATCCATGTAATAAGAGTACCAGGTGAAAGTGTATCTAACCACGCTTTTGCTTTTCATCCAATGCAAATGGAATTAGAAATAATTTAATAGTGTCTGGTGGAACTCCAATGTAAGTGACAGTATTGCATATGTGTTTAAACCACTGCAGAAAGGCTAGGGTCCTTTGTTTTATGATCATGAAATCTGACATTATTAGAAATCCATATTAGTAAGGAAGGATTTAACTCAAAATGTGGACTATGAATAATGGGATGAGTGATGCTATATCGCAACCAGCCTACATAAAAAATGTTCCTAATGCTTGAATCATACTATTAATGGTTACTTATAAGCAAGAAAATATTATTCCCTCGTAAGTTGTGTTCTGTACCACTAGAAGAACTTTATTCGTTAGTTTTCTTGACTACGTAAATATCTTCTATAGGTATGTTCCTATTTCCTGAAATAAAAAGAAATAAAGAAATCTTAGTAAAGCTGAGGTTTACAATTTGTATCTATAATGTATCAATTTCCTAATTATTCTCTTAAATGCAAAAATTAAAATTGAACTAGTGACGTTTCCTCCGAGGCAACGACACCAGCAACTTGACTGCCTCTGGACATACCAATGTCCAGAGTTGAAATCCTGCATAAAATATGTTAAATAAGCGATATCTGCAAGTATACAAGTTAGGTTGTAATATAGTTATAACGAAGTAGGTGAATACTCTAAGGATCGTACCCATGGAAGGCGAGCACTATCCTAACCTAAGCACAAATAGAGCTAATTAGTACATTAAATAAATTATATTACAACTAAACATAAAGAAAGAGTTTTTAATAACTAAAGACATAAAATAATATAGATGGAAAACTTGGGGAAATTTGCTATGGAAACTTAATCAGATTTGAGCATGGGTGACTAGCTCGCTTTGATAATCATAACTAACTGTTGCTTCAGGTTCCCTATTCAATCAACTAGTCATTTCCTTAGAAGGATCTTTTGATCTTCCATTAGAATAATGAGTTAATAAGAACTACTTATTTCTCGACCTCACAATCTAGACTAGTTCGAGGTAAAAGTGTACACGGATAGGCCATACCAATTTTGGGTTAATTCCCACCTAAATGACTTCCTAGGGTTCTCAAGCATAGTGTTTAAATTCTTCCTTTCCTAAACAACTGATTTGCTAAGAAAACCTTGCATAATAATCAATTAATCATAACTCCACTCACTAGTCCCCTATAAAAGGATTAGTTCCTCATGGAAATCATAAACATGATAAACTTGATATATAAAATAGACATGAGTAACGAATCAAGAGAATAAAGTTTAGGAGAAGCTTGAATTGTATTAAAGATAATTTCTAATCAACATAGAGTTGATTGAGTTCCACAGATCGGATCTCCAAACGAAAGCAAATAAAAAACTGAAAATAATCCTAAGGCCTAAGAAAAGAGAAAACTAAAGACTAAAAATATAAAGAAAGTTATACAATATGAAAAGTTGTCCATAACATGTGTTAAATAAGACAATTTATAGAATTAGTGTGGCCATCGTTTTTAACCTTAGGTCAGCTAACGCGTCCGTGCTTAATGTTTGGTTGTGCAGACCAAAACACCCCTGGATCATAATTATTTCCTGTACAGAGTCGATGTCACGACATAGTAGTCTTATGTCACGACATAGTAGTCTTATGTCGCGACATCAAAGGGAGTATGCTCATCTTTAGGGTATCTTCAGGGGTTTGTTGCGACATCCAAAGGTTGTGTCACGACACCAAAGGCAGTCTTGAAATTCTTCTATTGTGCTCCCTATGTTGCGACATGCAACTCTTGGTGTTGAAACACAATGACCAGTATCGAGTTTACACAACTTCTAATGGTCTCCTGTACACTCACAAAGCATGTTAGCTCACCCTTGGGCCTCATTCGGCCCTGAAGGTCAATAAAGACTCAAATAACACAATTTAATGAATTTAAACAAATTTCTGAAAACTTAACTAAAACCTAACTAAAATGCTTGTATTCAAACTCCTCAAATATGAAAACTAGTTTAATCTGCTATACCAAATTACGGTAGATCAACCACTCATATGTGGCTACTGTTCACAAGAATCATGAGCTTACACTTTCTGTCTCCACTTGGTAGACTAAGTACCAATCTCTAAAGGTCCGTGCAAAAGAGTTGGGAGAGAGGGTTCGCCAACTAGAAGCCCTCGAAAAACAACACCTCGTTGAGAATGAATAGGTGCAGAGGGGAAATAACGAGACTTTAGAAAGATTCAAGGTAGTGTAGGTCCTGAAAATAGGTCTAGTAGTTTTAGGTAAGTTTACCAGCTTCCAAGTGAAAATTAGGAGTTAATCGAGTTTATTAGTGACTTTTTTTTAATTTAGTTACTTAATTTCTTTTAAAATTCTATAAATAATATTCCAAAAATAAAAATAATTTTAGAAAAAATAATTTTATGGTTTTAAATTTTTTGGGTAAAATAAATATTTTGGGTCTAATTAGAATTGAAAAATAAATTAAATTGGGGGTTTAATTGAGAGAATTTAAAATATTAACTAAATTGGACCATTTTGCAACACAATGGAAATCTAAGAGTGTGTAACACTCCAAACCCGGCCTAGATGTTATGACCGAAACTAGCGTGTTGCATCAAAGCGTCGTTCAAGAATCGAGTTGCCGTTAAAAGTTTATTTCTAAAATTAAAACCTTTTGTACGGGGTTAGCAAATTATCTCGTCACAAAAATTTGCCAAAATATTTGTCTTTGGAATATTAATTCAACTTAAATCGCAGAACCATTTTGAAAATCGTGAATATTTTGAAAACTCGAGTTTTCCTAGACTAGCAGTTTAATATAAGAAATCAAAATCCCACTTAAAACTTAAACCCACTAAGCCCTTATTACATAATCCAAAACCCAATATGAAATTTAAAATAAAAAGTCTACAGCAAAGCATCAGCGGTCGTGTGGCCACCTCCGAGTCTCTCACGTCTCCAAATCGCCTAAGGCTGGGGATTACCTGCACAGTTAATAAACGGGGTGAGTTTATGAAAACTCAGTGTGTAATCCCCTCCTAACTTAAAATAGTTAGTAAACGTATGAAATTGAGAATAAGTGCAGGCCGAGCCCATTACAATGAATGAACAATGAGTGTGGGCCTAAGCACAGTACAATTTCACTTGGGTCTCAGCCCTCATCAGAATCAATTGGGTCTAGACCATTCTTAATATCAGTAATAGTTGGACCAAGCCCATTAACAGAATCAGGTGGGCCTAGGCCCAATACAGAATCAATATCAGATGCAGATGTACAGACAGATATCCAGCCCAGTCTAACCAATACACCACCCGCACCAACCAACACACCATGTGTGGATAAAATCGACCCACCCAGCCAATACACCAAGCTTAGCACCGGTTGCAGCACTAGGTCAACAAAACGGCTCAATGCCATAGATAGAACGGCTAAAGGTCATAAATATCGTAGCAACGCTGCTAGTTAATAGAATGGCTATAATCCATAAGTATCGCAGAAAGGCTGAAAGCCTTGTACAGAATGGCTACAGGCCGTACACATCCTCCGTCTATAATTACCCAACCCCATGCAATATGTCATGTCATAAATATTACGCGTATGCAAAGTAATACTTAGTACAATCATATATGTAAATCATAGGCACATCAGTCATACGGAACATAAGGCATAATCGTCATTCTACCATATAGAGGTATTACGGTCATTTTACACTACAAGGGTATTTCGGTGATTTTACAAACCGGGGTCTTAACGACCCAACATAAGGTCCACCGTCACCTCGAGTGACTTAAGTAACCTAAACAGTCATAACGGTACAATTGGGCCTAAGGCCTATTACTCTGCCCAAGTGGGCCTACACCCTCGCGTGGCCCATTTAGCCCTAAATTTAGATATGGCTATGTGACCTACGTAGCCCAGTCCAATAATTATAACAAATTACAAATTTTGTCAGTGTGAGGCCCACGAGCCCATTAGGCCCAGACGACCCATCTAGGCCCAACGTGGCCCAAAACTACCTAAGTCGTGTGCGCGACATGAAAAGTCTATCTACGTCCCACTTAACACTGAAGCTTCCTCACGCGGGCCGACCGACCCATTGGGCCCATATGACCCATTACTACCCAGGCCCATGAGATCGTTCATGGTGGCCTTCCTCGACATATGCCTACATTTCGTGGGTTCAATTTACCCCACTTAACAGTGAAGTTTACCCAGTGGGCCCACAGGCCTATTGGGCCCATACGACCCATTCCAGCCTAGGCCCATGAGATCGCACATGGTGGCCTTCCTCGACGTACGCCCACGTTTTGTGGGCTCAGTTTACCCCACGAGCGATCGCACGCTCGTGAGGCCTCAAATGTCGAAGTTTTGGCTTTTCGACTTTTACCGACTTCCAACAAAGAAAGACGTGAATACACACCTGTTTATGAGAATGCATCAAAGTCCACGATCACCAACCTTGGTTAAGCAGGTATAAAATAATTCCTCCTAAACCCAGTGATCACCAACTCATCTTATTCGCTCTATTTAAAGCCAGCTTCTCGCCAATTCTCATGTTAGCTTCCCGATGTGGGATTACTTTCAACCATTAGGTAAATTCCTTCTTTTTTTATGACCACTTCAACCACAGAGTTCCAGTCCAACTCCACCTCCTACACAGCTCAAACAACAAAATAAATACTCTATTGCGCATCCCAAGACTTGAACCATAGACCTCACAGTTACACAACACGCCACCTTGCCACTCTACCACAGGCTCATTCTTTCACCATTTTAGCCTCAATTAATTATAAGGTCTATAGGCCAAAGTCCAGGTTCCTTTAAAAGAAAAACCAAAATAAATTGCAAGAACCAAGACTTGAGCCCAGGCTCCCTTACAACCTTAATGATGCCACAACTACTAGACCACATGCTTCCTTGTGTCATTTACTTAACACAATAATTTAAAAGGCCTACTTCTAAGCATCCAGAGTTTTATTCACATAAAACCAAAATTTTTGCAAAAGCCCAGGTTTGAACCCAAGATTTCTCCAACACTTCTCAGGTCCATTAACCACTAAAGCAGACATTTAATTGTGTCATTTCCTTGCACAATTAAATACTTATATACAACCTCCTTACGGACCCATACTCAAGGCCCAATACTTCTAGGCCCAAATTCGGGCCATTACAATTCTACCCCTTAAAGAAATTTCATCCTCAAAATTTCCAACTATCAGAATAGTCGCACAACCTAGCCTACCACACAACGCTCTCGCTGCACACTCTGATCCTAACAATAGAAGCACGCACCAAACCATCTATCCATCGGAGCGAATAAATATCCCATGCATACCGTTTCCGGAACAAACACAGAATAAATACAAACTCTAAATTCAATTGTAGCAACACAGTCCAATATCTAAAGAAATCACAGTGTTTTTATCTACTGCTTTTCAATGAAAATAAATAGCAGTTTCAGAAACTTACGGATTCGGCGCCGGAGACTCAGTGTGCCACACGATCAGTCAAATGTTTTCAATTCTTTAATTAATTTGAAACAGTTCTTTGAGAAATTAAAAATTTCAAAAACACATTCCACAGCTAAGTTTTGCAACTTGGCTCTAATACCGTTAAATGTAACAACCCAAACCCGACCTAGACGTTATGGCTGAATCTGGCATGTTGTATCAAAGCGTCGTTCAAGAATCGAGTTGTCGTTAAAAGTTTATTTCTAAAATTAAAACCTTTTGTATGGGGTTAGCAAATCATCTCGTCACAAAAATTTTCCAAAATATTTGTCATTGGAATATTAATTGAACTTAAATTATAGAACCAATTTAAAAACTGTGAATATTTTGAAAACTCGAGTTTTCCTAGACTAGCAGTTTAATATAAGAATCAAAAGCCCACTTAAAACTTAAACCCCCTAAGGCCTTATTACATAATCCAAAACCCAATATGAAATTTAAAATAAAAAGTCTACAACAGAGCATCAGCAGTCGTGTGGCCACCTCTAAGTCTCTCGCGGCTCCAAATTGCCTAAGGCTGGGGATTACCTGTACAGTTAATAAACGGGGTAAGTTTATGAAAACTCAGTGTGTAATCCCTTTCTAAATTAAAACAATTAGTAAACAAACAGAATTTAGAATCAGTTTAGCTCGAAGCCCATTACAATAACAAAACAATGAGTGTGGGCCTAAGCTATGTGCAATTTCACTTGGGTCTCAGCCCTCATCAGAATCAATTGGGTCTAGCCCATCCTCAATATCAGTAACAGTTGGGCCTAGCCCATTAACAGAATCAAGTGGGCCTAAGCCCAATATAGAGTCAATATCAGATGCAAATATGCAGACAAATATCCAGCCCAGTCCAACCAATACACCACCCGTACCAACCAACACACCATGTGGGGATAAAATCGACCCACCCAGCCAACACACCAAGCTTAGCACATGTTACGGCACTAAGTCAACAAAATGGCTCAATGTTGTAGATAGAATGGCTAAAGGTCGTAAATATCGTAGCAAAGCTGCTAGTTAACAGAACGATTATAAGCCATAAGTATCGCAGAAAGGCTGAAAGCCTTGTACAGAACAGCTACAAGCCGTACACTTCCTCCTTCCATAATAACCCAACCCCATGCAATATGTCATGCCATAAATATTACGTGCATGCAAAGTCATACCCAGTACAATCATATATGTAAATCATAGGCACTTCAGTCATACGAAACATAAGGGCATAATCGTCATTCTACCATACAGGGGTATTACGGTCATTTTACACTATAAGGGTATTTCGGTGATTTTACAAACTGGGGTCTTAACGACCCAACAGAAGGTCCACCGTCGCCTCGAGCATCTTAAATAACCTAAACAGTCATAATGGTGCAAGTGGACCTAAGGCCGCCCATTACTCGGCCCAAGTGGGCCTACACCATCGTGTGGCCCATTTAGCCCCAAATTTAGATACGGCTATGTGACTTACATAGCCCAGTCCAATAATTATCACAAATTGCAGATTTAGTCCATGTGGGCCTATAAGCCCAGTGGGCCTACATGGCCCATCTAGGCCCAACGTGGCCCAGAACTACCTAAGTCATGTGCATGGCATGACAAGTCTATCTACGTCCCACTTAGCAGTTAAGTTTATCCACGCTGGCCCATGGGTCCATACAACCCATTACAGCCCAGGCCTATGAGATCACTCATAGTGGCCTTCATCGCCGTACGCCCACGTTTCGTGGGCTCGGTTTACCCCGTTTAATAGTGAAGTTTACCTAGTGGGCCCACGAGCCTGCATGAGATCGCTCATGGTGGCCTTCCTCGATGTACGCCCATGTTTTGTCGGCTCGATTTACCCCACGAGCGATCATACGCTCGTGAGGCCTCAAATGTCGAAGTTTTGGCTTTTCGACTTTTACCGACTTCCAACAAAGAAAGACGTGAATACACACCTGTTTATGAGAATGCGTCGAAGTCCACGATCACCAACCTTGGTTAAGCAGGTATAAAATAATTCCTCCTAAACCCAGTGATCACCAACTCATCTTATTCGCTCTATTTAAAGCCAGCTTCTCGCCAATTCTCGTGTTAGCTTCTCGATGTGGGATTACTTTCAACCATTAGGTAAATTCTTTCTTTTTTTATGACTACTTCAACCACAGAGTTCCAGTCCAACTCCACCTCCTACACAGCTCAAACAACAAAATAAATACTCTATTGCGCATCCCACGACTTGAACCGTAGACCTCACAGTTACACAACACGCCACCTTGCCACTCTACCACAGGCTCATTCTTTCACCATTTTAGCCTCAATTAATTATAAAGTCTATAGGCCAAAGTCCAGGTTCCTTTAAAAGAAAAACCAAAATAAATTGCAAGAGCCAAGACTTGAACCCAGGCTCCCTTACAACCTTAATGATGCCACAACTACTAGACCACATGCTTTCTTGTGTCATTTACTTAACAGAATAATTTAAAAAGCCTACTTCCAAGCATCTAGGGTTTTATTCACTTAAAACCAAAAGTTTTGCTAAAGCCCAGGTTTGAACCCAAGATTTCTCCAACACTTCTCAAGGCTATTAACCACTAAAGAAGACATTTAATTGTATTATTTCCTTGCACAATTAAATACTTATATACAACCTCTTTACGGACCCATACTCAAGGTGGCCCAATACATTTAGGACCAAATTCGGGGCGTTACAGAGTGGTTTTATAGAAAATTATCCTTATTTTTAGAATTTTGGAGGGAAATGAGTATTTTGTAAAACAAAGGAAATGTAGGAGTGGTCTGATGGCAATTTTCCCAATTTTTGAAAATTAGGTGAGGGTTTTGTGTTTTAAAAACACTGCAACTACCTCATTCTGCACACCATTTTTACTTGAATTAAGAGTTTTTCTCTCGGTTTTTTGCTCATTTTCATAGACCACATATCAAAGAATAGATCTACACTTTTACTCTCTCAAAATTCTCTCCAAAACCTCTATAAAAGTTTTCCAAAGTTGAGCAAAAGTCATTCGAAATTTCTTCAAAGATCTTGATTCAACCTTTTAAATTGATGATTTGAGATCAATTGAAGGTAATTCTCAACTCTAAATTCATTT
The DNA here is from genome assembly GCF_025698485.1 of Gossypium arboreum. Classification (NCBI taxonomy): domain Eukaryota; kingdom Viridiplantae; phylum Streptophyta; class Magnoliopsida; order Malvales; family Malvaceae; genus Gossypium; species Gossypium arboreum. Next base: position 52,047,410 of record NC_069079.1, read on the forward strand.
TTAAGTTGTTTTCAATCATTATTTGCTATTTAAATTGATTAAATTGGATTTTCAAGTTTTGATTTCTTCTTTCTTGAACATGGGACTCAACAATGGCGAATCCATGATTTTGAGTTGGAATCCAAGTTTTAATGGATGTCTAAGCTCAAAATATATTTTTCAAGAGGTTTTTAATCATAATACATGGATCAAACTCGTTTGGTAGATCAATTTTGATAAATTTGTTTTTAATAAAAAAGATGAGTTAATTTTCCAGAAAATTTTAAAATGAATTAATAGTTTAAATTAACTCATTTTTAATCAATTTTGATAAATTTGTTTTATTTTAATGGACTAGGAATGAAGTTTAGAAGCGCTTTGTTGTGTTGAAAAGGTGGTTTAATTGTTGAATTTTAGTTTCAGCTTAATTATGCAATTTCGATAAGGTAGATTAGAGAAATGATTTAGATCCATATAGTGTATGAAATTTCGACTTTCGTAATGTTAATGTTATTTTGTAATGCATATTTTGTCTCTGTTAAAGCTTCACACTGAGATAAGGATGATTCTAACCAAATTTGAAGCTCAAACTTACTTATTTGAACACACTTTTGTTTGAAAAACGAAGTGTGAAGGTGAGTGATTTTAAAGGCTATTGGTGTAACATCCCGATTTAGGGCCTAGTCAGAACAGTGGTTTCGGGACCACAAATCTGAGGTCACAAAAATTTATTTTTAATATTATTTTGAGGTCTATAGCATGATAGTATGATGGTGTAAAAATTTTTGTTAAGAAATATTATCGTTTAAATGCTTTATTGGTGAAAAAGGACTAAATCGCGTAAAGTGCTAAAGTTGTGTTATATTAGCTAAATGTGTTAAATAGCTATAGAACTTAAAATTTGAGGTACTTAATGAAAAATTAAGCCATTATATATGTGTATGGCTGTACATAAATATAAAAATTGAAAAGTCAACATTTTGGGTAGGAGTTGGTAAATTGATGACAAAAGCCTAGATTAATAAAAAAAATAAAACAAAAGGCTATCTTCTTCTCCATATTCTCCACCGAAAATTTGAAGAGAAAACCTCCATGAAGCTTGAAATTTTTCAGCAAAATAAACCCCCACATGTAAGTCATTTTGGTGTTAGTTTTTAATATTTTTTGTATTTTTGGAACCCTTGTAGCTTAATCTAGCTAATAGGGGGATTATTTTGCAAAATGGTTGAAAGTATTGGGTTTTTCCGTGTGAATATTTATGTTGTTTGCTGAATTTTTATGGAAGAAAATAAGTCATGGTTGTGTAATAAACAACTTTTGTGAAAGGATTTTCATGAAAACACCTAATGTGGACCATTTTGTAAAGTTTGTTAAAGTTTGAGTTTCTACAAGAGTAATAAAGGTTGGGTTAGACTTGGGTAATAAGAAAATTTGATTAAAATCGATTTACGAGCCTAGGGGTAAAATCGTAATTTTTGTGAAAGTCTAAGGGCAAAATGGTCTTTTTCCCAAAGTATAAATTATGGAATGTTTTAATTAATGTAGTGATTAAATGAGTGAACTTCATCATGTTGGATCAAGAAAATTGAGATTAGGGCTTAAATCGAAAAGTACTAAGTTATGGACTAAAATGAAAGAATTGGACGAAATTTGCATTAAAGGTAAGTTCATATGATAATAATAGTGTAATGTTATGTTTGAATTATAATTCTTCACTATTATTACATATATTGTATGATTTAATATATATTGGAAAAGTTGATGAAATGGTGTATATGATGTAGAAATATGACATGGAAGAATATTACATAAAATGCAAGAAAATGATGATCCATGACAAGTGATATAAGCAATATGTGATATATGTTATGTAAATTCTTAAAAGCTTATTTTCTATTTGAGTTATGCCTTATTATGCTATGAAAGGACAATTGATACTATGGATAGTGAGATCGACACTTCGAGTAAGTTCAACAGAGATAGAGTATCAAAAAATCCCATCTAAACCTTAGGAACAGTCTAGGGTACAAATGAAATGTCACTAGGAATTAAGAAATCTGAACTTGTTGAGTTAGTCCAAGTTCATGATATATATGAGGCATCTGAGCTCGTTAAGTTGGTCCGAGTTCATTATGGATGCGAGCATCCAAACTTGTTGAATTGGTTTGAGTTTATAATGGATGCGATGCATGTAATTAGGTTCCGAGCAATGGTCATATGTGTCCTGCTAGTGGCTAGGTAATCCTTGAGTTGGCAGATACCTGGCAGCTTGTGTGAGCAGCCCGTGAGTAGCTCCATTGTGAGTGCTACATGTTATGAGGTAGCTTTGGCTACGTATGTATATGTGGCACTATGTGCAAGTTTCCCATGTATCCAATAGTATTCTGAGGGTTCAACTGGTAATGAAATAGATGTGATGAAAGTCCTGAGGAGGGCATGTTAAAGAGGTATGGTTATATGATATATTACGATGAGTACAGGTATGTACACTAAGCTTATGGTTATTGAGACTTTAAAATGTTGAAACATCGGTGAGCTAAGATGTATGAATTATGAATATAAATTTTGTTGAAATACCATGTTAACTTATATTGTGCATTTGAACATGAAATTCATGAAATGGTGAGTTCATGATTAGTTCAAAGTGAACTTATGATAGTTATCATTACATTGCACTAAAATAGTGTTGGATAGTAGTAGTTGTGTGACTTTGAAAATCAACCAAAAATTGTGGAAATTGAGTTAGAGGCTCAATAAAATATGAAATTAAAGCTTAATGAGCCTAGTTTTATATAGAATAAAAGGTGTAAGCAAAAGAGTTTCATATTGTGAAATATTTAAATTGTTGTGGGACAGAGCTAGAATGATTTCAAAATCCCCTATCCTGATTTGGAGAATCATTAAAAATATCACAAAATTAATTATGAGTTAAAATTTATATTATTAGAATCCTTAATGAGTCTATTTTTAAAAGAAGCAAAAAATAACATCATTTGAATCCTGTGTGAAGAGATAATTAATTTTTAGTGAAGAGAAGTCAGAACTGTTGGACAGCAAAATAGGGGTAAATTTAAAGAATAAACTGTACTGATTGGCTAGACCAAAAATTCTGAAATTTTTATGGTAATAAGATATGTGAGTCTATATTCAAGGAAAATTAGTAGATCTTAATTTGGAGTTTTGTAGCTCTGGATATAAATAATTTAATGACAATGACTTGAGAAAATAGCTTAACGTGAACATAAATAAAAGTACAAATATGGTTGTATTACCTTGAGAAGCAAGTTGATAATTGTTTATTATTTTTCATACGGTCTTACTAAGCTATGAAGCTTACTCCCTACCTTTCCTTTTCTTTAGTGTTGTCAGGTTAGCTCAAGATTGGAGATCATCGGAGGCAGTATCATACTATCAAGCCATCACTTTTGTAATATTGATATACGTTAAACATTTTTAAGTGAGTGGCATGTATAGGGACTTATCTTTATGTTATGTGTTATTATGATTAGCCAAATGAATTGGCTTATATTGAGTTATTTGTATATGGCCAAGAGGTGTGTCTTATTTTGATTATGGTTTGTGAACCTATCCATCTATGCTATGTTCTAATGCTTGTGATGAGGTGGTGTGATTATGCTTGTTGGCCATATATGGCTGGGATTAATGTTATGAATGTGTCTTAATATGGGATACTAAATCATTAAAATGATGTCATGATATGTGTCCTTAGTATGTATAAAGATGTGAAGGATTGAGGGTAACGTAAAGGTTTGGAAAATAGCCTAAGTGTTAACCACACGGGCAGAGACAGGGCTGTGTGTCTCAACCGTGTGGAGGACATGGCCTTATCACACGGGTGTGTGACTTGGCCATGTGACTCTAAATATTTGCTAACGTCATAAATAGAAAGTTACATGGGCTGAAGACAAGGGTAGCCACACGGGCGTCTGAAACCAACACAGCCAACCTACATAGGTGTGTGACTCTCCAAAGTGTGAAAATTTTCTAAGTGTTGCAAAAGTTTCATATGTTTATGGTTTGGTCCCGAACCACCCCAATTGTATGTTTTGGGCCCCGTAGGCCCATATAAGGGATGGTAAGCACATGTATGAAAGTTTTTTAATAGAACAAAATTTTATGGCCAGTTTTTACATGATTGATTGTATTTAAGTCAAGTAATACCTCGTACCTTGTGCCGGCGTAGGAAACGGGTAAAGGGTGTTACAATTGGTACATTTGCTTGGTTATGTGTTAAATTGAAGTTTTAAATAGTGTTTTTAATGACTTAATCACATCTTATTTGGTTGGATTTGCAAAAATTAATTTTATTTTACTAGAGCATTATTGCAATTAGCTTTTGGAAAATTATGTCTTAAGCTTTTGGCATGATAAATTTGGATTGAATGGATTGTTAATTGGAGCATGAGTTACTGAATTTTTGAGCACTTGATGTTTGTGCTATGATTGGTTTAAGATTCATGGACAAAGGCATTTGTTGTGCTTAATTATACTGATGTTCAAATTGTTAAGCTACATGCTTTTAATGACATTTTTTTAAATATTAAATTAAGTACTTAAACATCAGATTTGATGCCTTGTATGTGTGATTATATTGGCAACATTACATGGCGAATCCACTGGATATAGTTGGCATGCCATAGGATTTGTGAGTACTCACCTTTATATGTGTTATTTGTGAGCATATGGCTCAAGAAGTTCTCTTTTTTGGAGTGAATAAGGGAGTGTTGAGCTTTTGTCTCCACTCAACGGGACTGTGAGGTGATATAAGGGAGCGTGTGGCTTCGACCTACTCAACCCAAGACTATTTCTGATATGTAGGAGTTTGGAGATCCGTTTATCCAATGTATGATCACACATTTAAATATTGCCATGGATGTATTATGCCAATATAAGTGTATGCTTATAAGTTAATTTATGATTTCATATGCCATATTAAATATGAATTTTATTTATGGAATATCATATGTTATTATGATTATAATATGTCATATTGTGACTGAAATTTTAATACTTAATTTGCCTAGATTTATGCATGAATTGTGTGCGATTTGCTTATTGTTTTTATGATCATTCACTGAGCTTTTTAAGCTCACACCCTCACACCTTTGTGCGGAGACTTTTCCAGCTTGAGGAGTTGAGGAGATAGCGCAAGGCCGATCAAAGATTAAGGCTCGGTAGTAGCTTAAGCATTCTTCTTTAGAAACAATAGGGGGCATTATGGCACTTATTAGGACTAGATTTAATTCAATTGTAATGGACATTGGACATTTATTTGGACATTTATTTTGGTGATATTATAATTACTTTAATGCTTGATTTTTATGCTTACTTGTAGTGTGGTTGATGGTATGTTGATGAGAGTTCATACAGTGATTGAGAACATGTTGTTTGAGGCATGTATTTCGAACTAACATAGTTTAATTGTAGCTTGCCATGGAGTGGAATGCTTGTGGCTGAGGTATGTACCTTTTGTGATATAATTGATGGTTGCTAAGTATGATTATATTTTAGTCCTAAAACTTGATTAGATTAATTGAAGCCTTTAGTGATAGGGAAACTCGATAATATTTTAAAATTAGACTTGTGAATGTTAAAATTTGGTAGAAATATTATTAGATAATATTTTGGGCAATGGATTAAAAGTTCATAAAATTTACGCTTTAGTTCCTATTGTTAAGACAATAATTAGACTTAGTAAATGAACACGATTGAAATTGAAATTTTTAGGGCTTGCACAAATTGACTGAAAGAAGGTTGGTAATCATTTAAAACTATAAACGAGGTTGTTTAACTTTAAATGGTAAAATGAACAAAATATCCTTAGGGTTAAATAATTAGAAAGAGTTAAAAAATTGGTTCACAAAATCGCTTTCGCATTAAAATTTGATAGTTAATTAATTAGAACTGAGGTGTTATAAGGTTAGAGTGTGTTTTGGGTAGTCTTGAGCTAGAGAGTCACTTTGGTGGCTTTTGTGTCACTTCGGATTCAAACCGGTCCTTCTTGGTTGGGTTTGGGGTGTCACAAGTAGATATCAAAGCGAACATTCAAGCATAAGTGCCTAGCTTAAGGTCCAACTTAATGTTGCATGCACAAGTCATTATGGGTCCCTTCCATTTGCGCTGTGTGAACTTCAACTGCATGCAAAAACTCACCAACATTGACCTTGAATCCAATGTTCTAAATCCCTCGAAGGCTAAATAAGAGGAATTCTAGTGGAAATGAAAGGAATCAAGAAATCTCTTTTGTGCTAAGGAACCAGAAATGACCAACTTTGTTTCCTTAGAAGATGTTGGCCTAAAGGATGAAGTTCAAGAAGATGCTACCACTCCTCCCGCTTAGGGGAAGATTAGAATTTGTCTGTTGTACATTTATACTAGATACCTCTCTTTAATAGAGTTTCCTTCCTTTCTTCACTTGTTTTTTGCATTTACCTTATTTACCTTTCATTATATTGTTTTTAAAACGCCTAATATTAGGCTTGTAACGGTGGACTTGTAACACCCCTCAACTGTATTCAATGCTAGAATAGGGTTAAGGAGATTTACCAGACTTAAAACACAATTATACGTACTTTTAGCATACATTTTCTTAATTCAAGCATTCATCATTCAATCTCATTCAATATGTCCCTAATACAAGCCTGCGAGGCCTTAAACATGCATTGGGATTGGTTCGGGACTAAACTAGTAACTTTTAAAACATTTGGAACACTTAGAATTTTTTTTTTCAAAATAAAGGACATACGCCTGTCTGGCTAGGCCGTGTGTCTCTCATGACCACCAAACACGCCTTTGTCACAGGCCGTGTGAACATTCGAAATGGAGGCACATGGTCGTGTCCCAACTCGTATCCTACCCGATGTGCAAACAAGTGAGCTTACTAACTTGAGTCACACGACCAACCACACTCCCGTGTACCCTTCGAACTGGCCACACAAGCCCGTGTGTCAGGCCATGTACTAGGCAGTGCCAAACCTGTAGGGCATACTGACTTATGCAACATGCCCGAGTCTAGGCCGTGTACAAATTAAGAGGTATACTGACTTACGCCACATAGTAGATCACACGCCCGTGTGTGAGACCATGTGGAGCATACTGATTTCATTTCAATTTCAACACCAAGGGACACACGGCCGTGTAACATGATCATGTGTCACACACGGCTGAGACACACGCCTATGTCTCTGCCCGTGTGGACAAAAATAGGCTAATTACCAAGTCATTTTGCCACCCAATTTTTGTGCAGACCTACACAATTCAAATGGTACTCACTCACAGCATAAATGGTCATCTAATTCAACCAAAATCAAGACTAACACATACCATTTCAATTCCAACAACTAGCATGCTTACTATCTCATGTTTTACTCATTCAAATCATACCAACTTTACATATTCAAATCATCTAATTAAACATTTTCCAATAATGCATCATCATACATCAATCCACAAGCACATAGCTTCTCAATTATCAACCATTTGACATCTATAATATCAACTATCAATAACGTTGCAAACCAACCTCAATCACTCATTATAAACCATATACACACTTATATATACATAACCAAACTATTCAAATTAAACCAAGTCTCATGGCTATAAATACAAACCAAAACATAACCATTCATAAGCCATATCAGATGGAAAAACTCACTACCAAGATACATATCAAAATGACCGTAATTCTATACATGCCATATGACTAGACCATAAGCTCAAAAGTACTAAAGTGATGGTTGGATAGTGTGACGTAGTCTCTGACAATCCCCGAATCAGAGCTGGCTTTGAAATCACTATAAAAGATGTGAAAAATAAACAAAGTATGCTTTATAGCTTAGTAAGCTCGTATCAAAATAAACTCAACTAATCATAAATACACAATTCATCAATTTGAACTTGTTAATTTGTAATTCATAAATACTAACAAACCTTCCACATGCTTAATCATATACTTATATGCAAACTTCATAACTTCTTCAATTTAAAGCTCGTATGATTCATATGCATAACGAACCAATCTGTAATAGACTTATATCGAAATGGAAAATGTCAAATACTCGAATTCTAACACACTAAGTGCTAATACATAGCCGAAGCTATCTCGAATTGCACACTAAGTGCCATACATAGCCGAAGCTATCTCAAGTCGCACATTAAGTGCCATACATAGCTGAATTGTCGTCAAATATGACTGTAGTCTCATATACACAATTTATGCAATGTCAAAGCATTTAAAGAATAATTATAATAACACTTATTACATACAAACTTACCTCGGATGTAAAAATAGCTAAACTGATCGATTAGTCGAGAAATTTGTTTTTCCTTCAATCTAGATCCGAGTTTTGCTTTTTTTGATATATATGTAATCAAAATTAGTTTATTTAATCACCTCTCTATTCAATTTAGTCCAAAATTTACTTTAAGGTATTTTATATAATTGCCCCTAATGTTTCACATCTTTTACAATTTAGTCCTTATTTCATTTAATCACAAATTAATGAAATTCAAAATAAAATCATGCTAGCCGAATTACTATAATGCCCTAGCAACCCATATTTTTCATTTATTTCACATTTTAACCACAAAATTTCAACATTTCTTAATTTAATCCCAATTTTGCATTTTCACTAAAAATCACTTAACAAAACTTGTATATCTATTGACAGACATTCATAATCTAACAAGAAACTTCAAAACACATGCTTATTCATCAATGGCATCATTCAAAACCTTTAACAGTTTTGCAAAATAGTCCCTGGGCTAGCTAGAACTAGTTGCAACGATCACAAAAACATAGAAATCATTAAAAACAGGACAAAAACGAACTTACAATTGCACAAATGAACTTGGTCGAATGTTGAGTATTCAACAATGAAGTTTGCACTCTAATATTTGGTTGAAGAAGAAATTAAAAGGTGATAAAATGTTTTGATTTAATTTATTTTATCTTAAATTATAGTTTCTAAATTTAACCTTTAAAAACATTAGTAATTACACCAAATACCATTCCAATATCATCCACTATCTTTCAAATGGGTTAATTATCACTTAAGGACCTTTACTTTAAGGTTCTATAGCTTTTAGATACCTTTAGCTAATAGAAGACAAGTTTTACACTTTATGTGATTTAGTTCTTTTTGTCAAATTGACATTCAAAAATTTCTTAATGAAAATTTCACACAATCACTCAATCATGCTGTAAATGTTAAAATAATAAGAAAATAAACATTTTGACTTTAGATTTGTGGTCCCGAAACCACTGTTCCAATTTGACTAAAAACAGACTGTTACAACTCTGCCCCTTTAGGGATTTTTGTCCCCGAAAATCCTACCAATGAAAAGGTTAGGGTATTGTTTTCTCATAGCTTCCTCGGGCTCCCACGTAGCCTCTTCAACACCGTGACATTGCCAAAGTACTTTCACGAGAGCTATGATTTTATTTCTCAACTGTTTAACCTCATGTGCTAGAATTCTAATCGGTTCTTCGTTGTACGTCATATCAGGATGAATTTCGATCTCTGACGGAGAAATCACATGTGGTGGATTCTATATATAACGATGCAACATTGATACATGAAATACATTATGAATCTTCTCTAACTCAATTGGTAATGCTAGCCGATATGCCACTGGTCCTATTCGTTAAATAATCTCATACGTCCTGATAAAACGCAAACTCAATTTTCCTTTATGACCAAATCGAAGGATTTACTTCCATTGAGACACTTTCAAAAACACTTTGTCACCAATCTGAAATTCAATGTCTTTTCATTTCAAATCCACGTACAATTTCTGATGATCTAAAGCTGCTTTTAAATAATCGCGAATTACTTTCACTTTCTCTTCAGTTTCTTTAACCCCGTGAATCTATTTTTCGCTAAGCTCGATCCAATACAATGGATTCGGCATTTGCGACCATACAAAGCTTCGTACGGTGCATCTTTATGCTTGATTGAAAGCTGTTATTATATGTAAATTCAACCAGCGGAAAAAATTTCTCCCAGTTGCCTTCGAATTCTAAAACACAAGATTAGAGCATATCTTCGAGGGTTTGAATTACTCGTTTAGACTGTCCGTCAGTTTGTGGATCAAAGTTGTACTAAAGTTCAACTTTGTATCCAAAGCTTCTTGCAATTTCTTCCAAAATCACGACGTGAACCTTAGATCTCTATCCGAAATAATCAAAATTGGTACCCTGTGCAACCTAACAATCTCAACAATGCACAATTCGACTAATCTATCGATTGAATAGTTAATACGTACAGGGATGGAATGTGCTAATTTCGTTAATCGATCAACAACAACCCAAATAGCATCTTTCTCTTTCGGAGTTAAAGCCAATCTCGATACAAAATCCATTGTAACCCTGTCTCATTTCCACTCTGGTATCATCACAGGTTGAAGTAAACCCGAAGGTACTTGATGCTTGGCTTTCAGTTATTGACAAATCAAACACTTCGATACAAACTCAGAAATGTCTTGTTTCATACCCGACCACCAATACAATTTCTTCAAATCGTTGTACATTTTGGTACTCCCCGGATGAACAGATAAGCGACCACTATGTGCTTTGTGTAAAATTTTCTGATTCAACTATGGAATTTTCGATATGTAGATTCTATCTCGGAACATCAAACAATCATTGGATCTGATTTGATACTTGAAATCACTATTCAACTCGCATTGCACTCTTTTAGATTGTAACTCAGTATCACACCTTCGAGATTCGCAAATTTGTTGAATAAAAATTGGTTTAGCCTTTAATTTAGCTAATATCGAACCATCATCAGATAATGTCAATCGTGTATTCATTGATCTCAAAGCAAAAAACTATTTCCTACTTAAATCATTCGCAACTACATTTGCTTTCCCCGGATGATAATCGATTACTAACTCATAATCTTTTAGTAGCTTGAGTTATCTCCGTTGTAACAAATTCAGATCTTTCTAAGTTATAATATACTTTAAGCTTTTATGATCAGTAAAGATGTGGCATTTTTCACTGTACAAATAATGACGCCAAATTTTCAGTGCAAAAACTATAGTGGCCAACTCTAAATCGTGCGTCGGATAGTTTTTTTCATGCTATTTCAATTGTCTAGAGGCATAAGCTATAGCTTTTCCCTTTTGGATCAATACGCAACCCAAACCGTTCAATGACGCATCACTGTAAATCACAAATTCTTTACCCAATTTAGGTTGAATCAACACTGGTGCCTCAGTTAATAATGCTTTTAATTGATCGAAACTTTTTTGACATTTCTCGGACCATTTAAACTTGACACCTTTCTGTAGCAGTCTGGTCATTGGTGTAGCAACCATCGAGAACCCTTTTACAAAACATTGATTGTAACCAGCCAATCCCATAAAGCTTCTGACCACAGATACATTTCTAGGTGGTTTCCCGTCAATAACTGCAAAAATCTTGCTCAGATCAACTCGAATGCCATCCACCTAGACAATATGTCCCAAAAATATGACTTCACGGAGCCAAAACTCACACTTACTGAATTTAGCACACAATTGCTTATCTCTCAAGGTTTGCAACACAATCCTCAAATGCTCGGCATGCTTAGACTCTTTTCGTGAATAGATCAGAATGTTGTCAATGAACACAACAACAAATCTATCTAAATGCGGTCTAAAGATCTGATTCATCAAATTCATAAAATGGTGGGAGCATTAGTTAGTCCAAAAGGCATAACAAGAAATTCATAATGTCCGTACCTCTTTCTGAACGCAGTTTTTGGCACATCTGAGTCTTTAACTCGCAATTGATAATAGTCAGATCTCAAATCAATCTTTGAAAACACTATTGCACCTTTCAACTGATCAAACAAATCATTTATTCTGGGCAACAGATACTTGTTCTTTATCGTAACATTATTGAGCTGCCAATAATCAATATACATTCTCATTGACCCGTCTTTCTTCTTAACAAACAATACTGGTGCACCCTAGGGTGAAAAACACGGTCGTGCAAAACCTCTATCTGTTAACTCTTGCAATTGAGCTTTCAACTCTTTCAACTCTGTCAGAGCCATTCTATACGGAGCTATAGTTATCGGTGAAGTTCTCAGCACTAATTTAATAGCAAATTCAACCTCTCTAATAGGTGGCAACCTCGGTAATTCTTCAAGAAATACATCCGGATATTCACAGAAAACTGCCAGTGATTCAATCTTTGATTCAGACACTTTTGTATCCAAAACATAAGCAAGATAAGCCTCGTAACCTTTTTTCACACATCTATGAGCTGACGTAGACGAAATCACAATAGGCAATTCATTCGATTCATTTGATTCAATCTGAAGAATTTCATTATTCTAACACTTCAATTCTATAATCTTTCGTCTACAGTTCACAACGGCATCATGTAAAGTCAACCAATCCATACCCAGAATCACATCAAACTCATCAAATGGTAAAAGCATCAACTCAGCTAAAAAACAGTAACCCCGAGTCATTAAAGGGTAGTTCTTACATACTTTGTCAACTAGAACATACTTACCTAAGGGGTTCGATACTTTAATAACAAACTCAGTAGACTCAACAAGCAAACTCTTATTAGATACCAAATTCATACATATATACAAATGAGTCGATACAGGATCGATCAATGCAATAACATTAGTGTCGTAAAAAGAAAATGTACCGGTAATAACATCTGGTGATGACGCATCTTTGAGGTCGTGAATAGCCTAAGCTCTAGCAGGTACTCTGGCCTCGGATCTCATTGTAGAATCTTTCTTTGTACCATGAATACCACTTGCATTTCCTGTATTTTTTGGCAGCCTCCCTCGAGTAGTTGTATTGCTTGATCTTACATTCTGAGATTTATCTTTTTTTATTTAACTCAGGACAATCTTAGATAAAATGATCTCTGAAACCACAACTGTAACAACCTCTATTATTTGGTTTCACCCAACAATCTCCAAAATATCGTCTTCCACACTTTTAACACTCAGGTTTTATGTCTTTCATGTTGCCAACACTCAATACGATGTAGCATGAGCTTTAGGACTGATGGATTGCTTTTTGCGATCTCTATTGGAATATCCCTATCAAATGGTCAATCGGTTAAAATAATTTTTTTTATTTCTTTGATGAGGAATGATAAGGTTTACTTATCGATCACTTCCTCGACTTTTCAAGCTCTGTCGACTAAAACAACAGATTACTTCAGTTCTAAAATTCCAACTAGAAGTTTAATGTCCTCGTTCAACCCATCAACGGACCACTTGCACATGATTTCTTAAGTAGAAACATACTCCCGAGCGTACTTGCACAAGCGTACAAATTCTCTTTCATATTCGATTACAGTAATGCAGCCTTCTTTTAGTTCTATAAACTCTTTATGCTTCTGATCCATAACCGTTGACTTATGTATTTCTTTTGGAACTCAGTCTGAATGAATTCCCAGGTGACTCTCTCTCTCGGCACCACGAATACTAACGTATTCCACCACTAATATGCAGTGTCTCTCAACAATGATATAACACATTTTAAACATTCAGTCGGTGTACAAGAAAGTTCATCAAGTACTGAATAGTGTTTTCAAGCCAAAAATTGGCTCTCTCAGGATCCTCGTCAACATTGGCTCTGAATTCTTCAGCCCCTTGTTAACGGATCTTGTTTACTGGAGGCTTATTCAATCTTAGAAGCTCGATTCCTTGAGGAGCTACGGGAACAGGTTGGGGATTAAGAGGGGGTGAAGGTTGTTGAGGAGATGGGTTCATTCAAATATATTCTGTGAACCACTTGTTCATCATTTGGAAGAAGGCATCCCTGGCCTCTCCTCCCTAGCTGCCCGTTACGGGTCTAGAATCAAATGACGTTGTCCCTTGAGCGAGAGCGGGCGTATTACTTTCAACCTCATCAGCTATAGCTCGATTGAGAGTCATTTCTATATGAAAATATATTTTAAAATGTTAGGAGTCATAACACTACCACAATTTATATATGGCATGTATAGCTAGATTCTCAAACATGCTATGTTAGTCCTAGAATCGACTAAACAGTGGCTCTGATACCAATAAATATAAACCCCTCACCCGTATTCAGTTTCAGAATAGGGTTAGGGAGCATTACCAGACTTACAACACAATTATACATACTTTTAGCATACATTTTCTTAATTCAAACATTCATCATTCAATCTCATTCAATATGTTCCCAAAAAAAACCTATGAGGCCCTAAAAATACATTGGGATTGGTTCGGGACTAAACTGATAACTTTTAAAACATTTGGAACACTTAGAAAGGTTTTATCAAAATAGAGGACACACCAGGTTGTGTGTCTCACATGGCCACCAGACACGCCCGTGTCACAGGCCATGTGAACATTCGAAATGGAAGCACATGTGTAACGCATAGGTTTGTACAAGTGTACACAGTCGTTATCAAGTAATAATTATGTATCAGTTATTGTCTCCAGAGGGATTGTATTTGTGCTAAGTCACGTAATTTGTAAAATTATATTAACAATTTGGTAAATAAAAACACAATATAGTTGAAAAGTGATGATTAAAATATATTAAACTAAATGCAATGATCCCTGATGAAAATTATCCTAAGTATGCAAACTATATGAATGAAATAGATTTTAGAAAAATTAAACAAAATTTGCAACAATTATAACATAAATAGACTAGGACAATTACTTTAATTAAACTTAATTAATTATCAACATGCGCAATAATATTCGGAAAACCATTCCATGACAACTTGATCTTTCATGAGTTTGGAAACCACATAAGGTCCTTTCGGAATCCTTTACTTTGTGAATACGCCTTTTACGAATCTTTATTTACTAAGGGTTTCTTAGCATTCGTGGGAGGTAATAGAGACGTGTTAGGCTTGAAACAGTTTAATCACACAAATCTAAAACTATGCAGATAACAGAGCCTAGTTAGGGTTGTTATGCAACTTGCAATTTAATCAGGTTAGGATCTAAATTGAGCATGCATATTTCTATTATGCGTCCACTAGCCGTCATCTGATTAGGATCGCTCATCTAATTCAGGTTCATTTCAATCACGTTTGAACGAAATACAGACTTGATTTTAATTGAAAACATGATCGATTGAGGCACAAATATTATAGCCATGAATCTAATAAATATTATTTAATCAAAGCAATCATCCTAGCTTAAATAAAATTAAGCTATCATTATTGTAAACAAGAACATTGAACACATAGCAAACATTCTTAAATTAAATTAAAGAAAAGAAATTTTAAACCCAATTCAGAGTGGCTGTCACGCAAGACTCTGACTGACAAAGCTCCTTCATTCCTTTGTTTCGCTCCTTTGCTGGTGGCTCTCCAATGTGGCTGACCAAGGGTTCTTTAAGAGGCTCAAATACTAAAATCCTTATGAAAAGATGATGATAGGTGTGGGGAGAAAAGAAGAATGCTAAGAGAATTTAGAAAGGAGAGAATGATTGAATGATGAGGGATGACTAGAAATGTGAGAATGAGGTCTTATTTATAGGTAAGGAGAGGGGGATAGTTTACTAAAAATTGGAGTTTTCATCTTTTGAAGCATCTTCTATGGGTGGCCGGCCATAAATTGAGGAAGTTGAGCTGATTTTTGCTTTATTTTTGGTCAATTTGAGTGCCACAACAACTCAGGACTGAGACTCGATCAAGTGCAAATCTTTAGGTAAATCTCTAATTTCTTCAACTCTCAAGGACCTTGTTCAATTAAGCCAAAAAGTGGTTTATGGACAACCATGTGCAGCCAAATTTTGGGTTGACTTGGTCCCCAATTTGGATAGTTTTGTAATCTAGCAAAGCTATCAGACCTGTCCAGAATAAATTAACAAGTTAGAGGACCAAAGAATAAAATTTATCCAATTTAATTAATTAATTTAAAACCCAAATTATTAATAAAATATTTTAAAATAAATTATTAAATATAATTTTATATTTTATTATTTAATTTAATCATGCATGGTGCACTTTATGTCTTAAAAATATAATATATTCAAATTAATATAAAATAAGCCATTTATTGCATGAAAACTATATAATAAAGCATAAAATCACATTTTAATAATTTCTATGTCCTAATTTCATATTTTCACATATTTCATCAATTTATTAAACAATTACTTAGTTTTACCAACAAATTTAAGTAAAAAGGTTATAAATTGCATAGGAAAAATCCTATATATTTTTCTGTTTACACACCCCTAAACTTAAATCATTGCTCGTCCCAAGTAATGTTCATGCATAACAAAAGGTCTTGGTAAGGCAAAAATTGCAAATTGTGTAAGTAGCATCAATCTTTATCCCATAATCATGCAATAATAACTTCATGCTCTTCGATCTTTTTTGTTAACAAGTAATTCACATGCAAACATTCCTTAAGATTACACTAAGCTTCAAAATATGCCAACATGAATCATAGTTTGCATGTACTCACAGCCATAGACAACATTCTTCATTCAACATAATTTCCTATCAATCAAGAAAACAATCACAAGACTTATTTATGATCTTCATATGATGAAGTTAGGACTTCTTCTCCACTAATGTAGGTGACATAATCATCGAATCAATAGGTCTTTTATAAGGTTGTAATAGGGCTCGGTTAAAGGTAGAGATTTTAAGAGATGGGACATTTTGATTTTTAAAAGAAAATCTTAACCTTTAACTTTGTCATGGTTTTCTCGTAATACAACCTTTTTCTTTAAGTGAACCTTTTGAACACCCCCAAACTTATTTTGAACTCAAGCTCATACATTTTTCCTTTTTGGAGACTGAGCAAACTTTTCTTCGCTTTTTCTTTTAAGCATGAGCACATACATCTTTATGAAAACTTCCTTAAATGTTGATTACCAAGACAACTTTAGTTAAGATAGGTGCACAAAATTAGGATAACTTTAAAAGATGGTAATATGGCTTATAATGTAGGTTCATTGCAACAAACAGGCCTTTAAGCTAAAAATTTCAGTTTCAAGGGTCTAATATCATAGGGTTGGCTTGAAAAGGCTCAAACGGTCCAAAGAAATAGTGCCTATATCATTTTAGATTTTTATGTCCCCTAGGATTTTGCCTTAAGAAAGTTACTAAGTCAATTCTAAACATATAAACCTTCATGCATGTCTAATCTCAAAAGAAACTAAGTTTTCATGGCAAATATTACTAAGGCTAAGATCATACAAGCATTCCATTCTTCATGATAACATACTTTCACTCAGATAAAATCATCATTCATACTTGCATACAGATTATCTCATTAACAAAAAATATCTCTAAACATTAATTTATTAAAACATATTTATGAAAGAAATGATTGAAACATACTTGAAAAAATTTTAAAAGTTTGAGCAATTTTTTGCCTTACCCCCTTTAAAAAGAAGAAATGTTCTCATTGCAAGAACAAAGTAATGGATGAAAACTGAACACCACGTAGGGTTGTAAAGAAAGAGAGGTGAGTCATTAAGACTGCTTAAATACCAAGTCTTTCAAAATAACCCAATTCTAGACATGTTCATTCCCATTACCACATCACTTAGTCTTTTCCTTTCTAAAGAAGTGTTAAGTTTATTCATGCTTGCTATGTTTTATTCTGCAGAAATTAAATCCTAATTACGAAAGAAATAAATTCCTAAGGACCTAAAAATAAATAAATAATAAGACAAGAGTCCCTCGTTTTATTTTCTTGACTCATTCCCCTTGTTTTTTTCAGCTCCATCTCCGTCAATATCTTCCATCCATGTCTCAAAGATAGCATCTGGAAACACAGGAACAAAAGTATTAGAGATATTCTTAAAAGAATTTCGAATTCAGTCATCTCTAATTTTTGCATATTTCTAGTAAGTTTACTGTTGATTGTGTATGAACTTGCACATATCTATCAAAATTGACAACTCTGATTTCCTTGAAGTACTTGTAGAAGTCGGCATGGGAGTTGTATGTTCAGGTTTAACACTTAGCTTGACTGGTTCTTCTTTTGGCTCAACCCTTGGTTCAGATCTTTCAACTGGTTTAGGACTGTTTAGTTCCTTATCAGATTCTTCCTTTTCAGTGTCTATAACTGAATTAGGTTCAGTCTCAGTTCCATCTGTTAATTCCTTGGTATCTGACTCAGTTGGCTCTTCTTGCTCGCCTTGATTCAGCTCATGCACCCTCTCGACTAACCTTTCAAGATCTTAATTTGAAACGCACCCTTGAACATATCGCCCCTTCAAATTTGCTTGTATTTTAACACGGGCCCTTAAGCAAAGTGAAGTGATTAATGATGGGAAATAAGCACTTCCTGCCTTCTTTTTAGCATAATCATGAATCTCCTTGAGAATAATTTTCCTAACATTAATGGACTTTTATGTCAATATTTCATATAACAAGAGCATCCGTTCCATCGAGATGGTGGAACTATGAGAGATAGGCATAAAACTGTAGCGAACAAAATAAAACCATACCTTTGCTACTAGTTTTAGGTATTCCCTTCGGCAAGAATGGCTCCCATACTTCCTTATAATCCATTGGAATCCCGGATTTGTCACAACATCAAGCACTTGTTGAAGAAAATCCCAATTGATATTGTTCATCATAGGGTAGTACTCATCTTTTTCAACATTAGGTAAGTTAAACAAATCATTGATGGACTTAGAAGTAAGAGGTACTTTTTTATTTCAAATGATGACCTTAGTAGCATCTTGTGTCGTCAAACTTGCATAGAATTCTCGAACTAGTTCATCATCAAGAAGTGAACGAGCATCACAAAATCGTTCCCACTTGAGAGCATTGATTATCTTTCTAATCGGCACAGGAACAACCATAAAATCATTACTTGTAACGCCCCGTACCCGAGACCATTACCGGAGTCGAACACGAGGTGTTAACGGACTTAATTCATTAATTAAACAGCTCATACAATTCATTTTAAAATTTCCAGACAAGCTGGCTAACTGCATCATAGTCTCTTTAAAAATCATATCTCGAGTTCTGAAACTCGAAATCTAATTCTGTAAATTTTTCATGAAACTAGACTCATATATCTATCTACTAATTTTTTTCTAGAATTTTTGGTCAGGCCAATTAGTACAGTTTATTAGTTAAAGTCTCCCCTATTTCAGGGTTTGACTACTCTGACCTCTGTGTATTACGAATCAGATATCTCCCACTACAGAGCTTCAATGACTATTCCATTTGTCTATAATAAAACTAGACTCAATAAGGAATCTGTACATATAAAAAATGACTTCTAATTATCTTTGTAAAATTTATGGTGAATTTCTAAAGTCAGAACAGTGGATCCAGAAATCGCTCTGGCCCTATTTCACAAAAATTTAAGCATCTCATAAAATATAGCTCATATACCTGTTTTACTTCTTCCATATGAAAATAGACTCATCAAGCTTCGATTCCATAACTTATTCATTATTTAATTCCATTTTTATTATTTTTAGTGATTTTTCAAATTCACGTCACTACTGCTATCTGAATCTATTTTATGGTAAATTTTACCTATTTCACGGTTTCCATGGATTAGCTAGCAATTTGACATACATAACACCAAATATGATCATGATTAGCCATTCCAATGGCTAATCATTACCAAGAATTTCCATACCACTCAATAACCATATCATAAGACCATATATACAAAATGATTATAATGCTATACATGCCATACTCAAAATATACAAGCCATTATGCCAAGATGGTATACGGATAGTGTGAGCGAGCCCCAACCGTTCCCGATTTACGAGCTGGCTTGTCAAAACTACAAGGAATGAAAAGGAGGAGTAAGCATAAATGCTTAATAAGTTCACATGCAAATAGCAAGTAACATAACCATATAAGCAAACATAAAACATCATTTGCATAATCATCACCAAGACATTCATATCACATTTTCATTTATCATCTTACCATTTTGTTGTTATATCGATTTTTCAACCCGAGGGTTAAGTACATACCTGTTCAAAGTACCCATTTCACAAAACTTACCAATACGTCCCTTTCATCTTGAGTATTCCTCCATTTCAGTAGAACTTTACCCGTTGAACACATCAGAATATAATTCGGATACATGGAAAGTTTGCACATAAGTGCCACATATGTAGCCAAGCTACCATGTAACCCGCCCATAAGTGAACTCGGACTCAACTCAACGAGCTCGAGCCTTCGCATCCATAAGTGAACTCGGACTCAACTCAACGAGCTCGGATGCCTAGTTACATCTCTCGAACTCAGACTCAACTCAACGAGTTCGGACGCTCGCATCCATAAGTGAACTCGGACTCAACTCAACGAGTTCGGATGCCCAAATATCCCAGTGACATGTCACTTGTATCCTAATCCATTCCTAAGGTTCAACGGGACATTTTTCCCAATCATATGTCTCAACCATCTTCTATGGAATGTCGATACCGATACTCGGTAGTATTTCACATTTTCCAAGTATATCACATAATTTGACATATTATCAAACAATTGTCACAAGTATGATATTTCATAATAATTATTATATCATTTAAATAACATTAAAACATTTAAAACAATAACTATGTTACCAACATTTACATATGAACTTACCTCGTATGCGAAAATGGTTACTTTTACCATTTCGTCCACAACTTGGTATTTTCCCCATTTTAGCCCGAATTTCAGTTTTCCTTGCTCTATCATTTAAAATATAGTCTAATTAGGACTCAAATTATTCAAATTGACCCAAAATCATATTTTGGAAAAATTACAATTTTGCCCCTAAACTTTTGCATATTTACACTTTTGCCCCAAAGCTCGTAAATTAAACTTCAGCCTATTTTCTTATGTTTTATGAAATGCTGATCATTTTTCCCTTCTATGGCAACATCAAATTCTCACTCTAACATGTACTTATGACTATTAGGTATTTTTACCGATTAAGCCCTTTTGCTCGTTTTCACTTAAAACCGAGTAGCACAAGTTGTCTAACATAATTTAAAACCTCATATTCTATCATAAAACACCAAAATACACAAATTTCACCTATGGGTATTTTTCCAAATATAAACCCTAGGTTAAATTATTGCTAGCATAAGCTAAATCGAGCTACGGACTCCAAAAGCGTAAAAATAATTAAAACGAGGCTAGAACGGACTTACAATCGAGCTTGGAAGCTTGAAAACCCTAACCATGGTTTCTCCTTGCTATATTCGGCCATGGGGTTGAAGATGAGCAAAATTGGCTTTTAATTTTGTATTTTAATTCATTTTACCCTTAAATGACCAAAATGCCCTTACTACTAAACTTTCCAAAATTCCATCCATGTCCAATTTTGTCCATAGACTTAGAAATTGGTAAAATTTCTATTTAAGACCTCCTAATTAATATTTCAAAACAATTTCATACTAGAAACTTCTAGAATACAAGTTTTGCAAATTATTCGATTTAGTCCCTAATTTCAATTTAAGCACTTTATGCATAAAATTTCTTCACGAAATTTTCACACAATCATGCAATCATATCATAGACCTTAAAATAATCATAAAATAATTATTTCTATCTCAGATTTTGTGGTCACGAATCACTATTCTGACTAGGCCCAAAATCAGGATACTACATTACTCTTCAAGTTAAAGCCTTTTTTCAGCATCATAAGTTGATGCTTAAAAATTGAATCAGATCTGTCTTTCACTTCTTCATCGCTCAAAATCGGGTTTTCAAGAGTATTCTTTGATGATCTAGTTCTTTTGCGAGACATGGTATATTTTCCCAAAAATTCGGCAAAGTTTCTGCTTACTAGGGAAAAAGAGAAACCGACAAGTGGGTAAAACTTGCCACGGTAAAAATTTTGCGATGGCAAGAATGAAAGCAAATGACGGTGATGTGTGACAAGGATGGCGGTGTGTGGCGACAAAGAACAACTATGTCTTGGTAGCAACGACGGTGCTTTGACAATCTCTTTGCGGCGGCAATAGGGAATTTTGACAAAAAGGGAAAGAGAACTAGGGTTTCCTTCGAGATTTGAGGTTGACGACACAAAAGGGAGATTTAGGGATTTTTAGGGTGTAAGAAAATTGGTTTGAGGGATATGAAAATTAATGGAATGGAGAGGGGTTTATATAGGGAAAAATTAGGGCAACATGTAGCAAAAAATTAGCTACATTAGGGTTATTTGGGTGGCAAGTAATGGGAGTGGCGACAATAGGTATGGATTTTCCCCTCATTTTTGTTGTCTTTGGCCTCAAATTCAGATTCTATTTTTAGGCTTACTCAAGAGAAAAAAAACCGATTAGTACTTGGGCCAAATTTGACCCCCTTTAAAAATTTAAAATTTAAACAAAACAAATTAAACTGAAAAATTTTAAATCTCAATTAAAAAATTTCTTCTCAATAAATTACATTAAATTAATTCTCAGAAAGGTTGGAGGGGTCACAGTGGTCCCGCTTAAGTTCCAATCTCCTTAGATAGAATTAGTTAAATGTACTAAATTAATAAAATAAATTCTAACAATTTATTTATTTACAAAACAAGTTCATGAAAAATCAAGGGTCTGTTAATTTGAGCGAGGATTCAACTCGCTCAACTTCACCATTCCAATAATGTTTGAGACATTGACCATTAACTTTAAACGTACCTCTGTGATTGTCGTATAAATCAATAGCTCTATAAGGATACACTCGGTAGATGGTATAGGGTCCTTTCCATTGGGATTTAAGCATCCCAAGAAATAACTTCAACCTTGAATTAAACAACAAAACCTTCTGACCTTTTTTAAACTCGCGAGGTTGTATCCATCATGCCATATTTTTTATCCTTCTTTACTCATTTTGGCATTCTCATAAGAAAACAACCTCAACTCTTCGAACTCATCCAGTTGTAACATCCTTCTCTCACCGGCTTACTTAAGATCAAAGTTCAATTGCTTCAAGGCCCTCTGAGTCCAACTCTAATAGCAAATGACATGCCTTCCCAAAAGCTAACTGATAAGGAGTCATTCCTAACGGGGTCTTAAATGCTGTCTGATAGGCCCAAATGCATCATCGAGCCTTCAAGACCAATCTTTTCTACTAAGGCGTACTACCTTTTCAAGAATACCATTGATTTCATGGTTCACTCTCTCAACTTGCCCATTAGACTGGGGTGATAGGCAGTAGCAATCTTGTGCTTCACATCATATTTGTCAAGCAACCACTTAAGCCATTTGTTCATAAAGTGAGAACCTGCATCACTAATAATAGCTCTTGGTGTCCCAATTTGTGTAAACACATGCTTATGTAGGAATCGCATGACTACCTTAGCATCATTTGTAGGGTATGCTTCAGCTTCAACCCACTTGGATGCATAGTCCACAGTTACTAAGATGTCTTTGTTCCCATACGAAGACGGAAATGGGCCTAAGAAGTCAATGCCCCATCGTCGAATAATTCAATCTCCAAAATGTTTGTCAAGGGCATCTCATTCCTCCTTGTTATATTCCCGGTCCTTTGGCATTTATCACAGTTTTTTCACATAAGTATAAGCATCTTTAAATATCGTAGGCCAAAAGAAACTTGCTTGCAAAATCTTAGCTGCAGTACATGAACAGCCAAAATGTCCCCCACTTGGGGATGAATGGCAATGATACAAGATCTCAGCAATCTCATTTTCAGCTACACACTTTTAGATTATATTATCTACACACTGTTTAAACAAAAACGGATCCTCCCAAAAATAATACCGACTATCATGAAGAAATTTTTTCCTTTGTTGGTATGTCATTTCTTGAGGAATTATTCCACATGCAAGATATTTGGAAAAAACAACAAACCAAGGTGTTTCATGAATTTGACTTACCTTAAATAAGTGTTCATATGGGAAATTTTCGTTGATAGGCACACATGATTGAGTTACCTCATTTTGCTCCAACCTTGACAAATAATTAGCTATTTGATTTTTGAAACAATTTCTGTCTTGGATCTCAAGGTCAAATTCTTGGAGTAAAAGTATCCAACGAATTAGCCTTGGTTTTGCATCTTTCTTCGAGAGCAAGTACTTAATGGCCGCATGGTCAGTAAATACTGTAACTTTGGTACCTATAAGATATGAGCGGAATTTGTCAAAAGAAAATACTATGGCAAAGAGTTCCTTTTCGGTTACCATATAATTGAGTTGGGCTCCTGTCAAAGTTTTACTTACGTAGTAAATAGGGTGAAACATTTTGTTTCTTCTTTGACCCATCACAGCTCCAACAACATAGTCACTTGCATCATATATCAACTCAAAAGGTGAGTTCTAATCAGGTGTAATGATTATTGGGGCTGAGATTAACCCTTTTTTTAGATCTTCAAAAGCTTCCAAGCATCCTTTGTTGAAATCCAACACTGTATCTTTCTCTAACAAAAAACACAACGGTTTAGAAATTTTTAAAAAATCTTTGATAAACCTTCGGTAAAAACTGGCTTAGCTTAAGAAACTTCTGACTCCTTTCACATTCATTAGGGCCGGTAATCTTTTAATTACGCCCACCTTTGCTTTATCAACTTCAATTCCTCTTTTCAAGATTTTATACCCTAAGACAATCCCTTCCTTAACCATAAAATGGCATTTTTCCTAGTTAAGGACAAGATTCGTCTCTTCGCATCTCTTTAGTACCTTAGCCAAATTACTCAAAAAAATATCATAAGTGTTACCAAAAATAGAAAAATCATCCATGAAAACCTTAACAAAATTTTTGACCATATCAGTAAATATTGCCATCATGCATCGTTGAAAAGTTTTAGGTGTATTGCATAAACCAAAAGGCATTTGCCTAAAAGCAAACATACAGCATGGACAAGTAAATGTTGTTTTATGTTGGTCCTCCAGGGCTACAACTATTTGGTTATATCCCGAATAGCCATCTAAAAAACAATAGAATTCATTACCTGCCAGTCGATCTAACATCTGATCCATAAGAGGCAACGGAAAATGGTCCTTTCGAATGGCTTTGTTCAACTTTCTGTAATCAATACACTCCAACCAATAACAGTTCTCATTAAAATTAACTCGTTATGCTTATTTTCAACAATTGTGATTCCACTTTTCTTTGGCACACACTGCACCGGACTTACCCACGAACTATCTAAAATAGGATAGATGATTCCTGCATCTAACCATTTGATCACTTCCTTTCTCACAACTTCTTTCATAATAGGATTGAGCCTCCTTTTCCCATCAATTCGAGCTCTTTCACCTTCTTCTAAAATAATTTTATGCATGCTAAAAAAAGGGCTTATACCTCGAATATTAGCTACAATGCAACCAATTGCTTTTTTAAATTTCTTTAGAACAACAATTAGTTACTCATCTTGATCTTTCATCAATTCTGCTGAAATAATCACAACCAAAGTAGAATAGTCACCTAAATAATCGTATTTCAAATGGGAAGGAAGTACCTTTAGTTTGAGTTTAGATGGTTCTTCGATTGACAACTTTGGTTGCACAAATTCTCTAACTTATAACTCTAACGGTTCAAACTGTGTGGATTGAATAAAATTTCTCGTATTGGCTTCCATCAAAGCCATGATTTCTTCACATTCTTCATCCTCCAAAGGGTCAAGAGATAAAGCTTTCTCTAATGGATCTTCTTCAAATTTACTTTCTATAGAAACCAAGGTTTCTATCTCTTCCACAACTGAACACTCTTCTGCCAGATTGGGAAATTTCATCGCTTTAAGAATGTTAAAGGTTACCTGATCATCTTGAACTCACTTGGTGAGTTCACCTTTCTACACATAAATTAACGTTCTTTTCGTGGCTAGGAAAGGTCTCCCAGTGATGATCGGCACTTCCTTATCCACTTCAAAATCTAAGACAATGAAATCAGTAGGAAAAATAAATTTATCGATTTTTACCAAAACATCCTTGATCTTTCCTTAGGGATATGCTAAAGATCTATCCGCTAGCTGAAGCGTCACAGTTGTAGGCCTTATTTCACCTATTCCTAACATCTTGAAAATAGACTTAGGCATCAAGTTGATACACACTCCTAAGTCACATAAGGCTTTACCACAGTAAGATTCACCAATGTTATAGGGTATCCTGGGTCTTTCAATTGTAGTTTGTTCTACAAGAATGCACTGCACTTCTTTGTCAAGGCAACAGTCTCATACTCACTTAGTCATTTCTTCTTGGGCAGTATATCCTTCATAAACTTCACATAATTCGGTATTTGTTCTAAAGCCTCCACCAATGGAATATTGATGTGTAACTGCTTTAGAACATCCAAAAACTTCTTGAATTGTACCTCATGTTTCTGCTTATGTTGCTGCAATCTTTCCGGATATAGAGGTGAAGGAATACTCGGTTGAACCGGACAACTTTTTTGAGTAGGTAAATCTGCATCCAAAGAAGATGTTAAAGTATCTGAATTTACTAAGTTATGATTTACCTTAGCAGTCTTTGCATATTCTGATTCCTTTGGTGTAGGAATTTCAACAGCTGGTTGATTCTTCTCAACGGGCTTAACTTTGACATCAATCAATCGGGGTTGCAAAATTTTGCCACTTTGCAATGCCACAGCCTTAATTTGTTCTTTACCCAAGTTTCTTGGATTCTGATTATTGTTCGGCAAGGTTCCTTACGGTTTATTACAAAGCTCCGTAGCTAACTGATCCATTTGGTTTTCCAAATTTTTTAGTGTTGCTGCTTGGCTTTAGATCAAAGCGTCATTCTTTGTCATGTATGCTTCCAACAAGTTCTCCAAACTATTTTTTGCCTTAACTTGAGGTGGTTTTTGAGATTGCTGATTAAACCCTTGAGATTGGTTGGGTCTATGTTGCAATAAGTTGTTATTCAGTTCGTTTCTTTGTTACTCCAAGAAAAGTTAGGATGATTACGCCATGAAGGATTGTAGAAGTTGGATTGGGGTCCTTGTCCACTCCTATTTTGATATTGGTTCCCCACATAGTACACTGACTCGGGATTTGATGGATAATTCTCAAAAGAATGACCTTCTCCATAGTACACATAGGAAACTACTTCGTACAGACTTGGTGGTTGAGCTGCAAAATTATTAGCACTATTAGCGGTAAACTATTTTAACATAGAGGAAATAGATGATACCTGAGCTGATAATGAAGTGAGAGCGTCAACTTCATGAACTTCGGCTACACGTCTTCCTGAAGTTGTTCGAATTTTTTGGCCATTGATAGTTATTATTCGTGATCCTCTCGATGATCTCATAAGCCTCATTATAAGATTTAGACAAAATTTCACCATTCGCTGAAGCATCTACCATCAATCTTGTATATGCATTGAGACCATTATAGAATATCTCTAACTAGATACAATAAGGAATCCCATGATGAGGACACTTACGAAGTAACTCCTTGAATCGTTCCCAAGCCTCATACAAAGACTCATCATCCAATTGTTTAAAAGTTGTGATCTCGTTCCTCAACATAGCGTTTAGGTGGGAAATACTTAACCAAAAATCTCTCTGCTAATTCTTGCCATGTAGATATGGAACTTGGTGGCAATGAATTGAGCCACACTCGTGTTCGATCTTATAATAAGTACGGAAACAACTTCAACCTCAGTGCGTCTTCAGTTACACTGACTATCATAAATGAATCACTCACCTCCATAAACAATCGAAGGTGGAGATGTGGATCTTCCGTGGGCATACCACTGAATTGGCCCACCGTTTGGAGCATTTGAAATATCACTGGTTTCAACTCAAATTGGGTTGCCTCAATATCTACCCTTCTAATTCCTAGATTTAACTCACTGAAAAGTGGCACAGCATATTGTCTGATGCATCGATCCCTATATCGGCAATGAGGATAGGATTTCGTACATGTTCGGCTTCATTACCTTGGTCTTGATTCTTATTTCCAAGGTCCATCTCGACTTGTCTTTGAATTATTCGTTCACATCTTCTTTTTCTTAAAGTTCGCTCAATTTCAGGGTCAACAGGTAGTAAATCTATAATTCGATCTATGCTGATAAACCCTTGAAAAGGAAATCACAAAATTAAAAAGAATAAGTTACTAATGTTAGAAATAAATCAAATTGAAAATAAATAATTTCACGAAAGAAATGACTATAGCAACAGTTGACAATCCCCGATAACGTTGCCAAAACTTGTAACGCGTAGGTTTGTGAAAGTGTACACAGTCGTTATCAAGAAATGAGTAAGTATCAAGTTATCGTCTCTACAGGGATTGTATTTGTGCTAAGTCACTTAATTTGTAAAATTATATTCACAATTTGGTAAATAAAAACACAATATAATTGAGAAGTGACAGTTAAAATATATTAAACTAAATGCAATGATCCCTGATGCAAATTATCCTAAGTATGCAAACTATATGAATGAAATAGATTTTAGAAAAATTAAACACAATTTATAACAATTATAACATAAATAGACTAGGAAAATTACTTCAATTAAACTCAATTAATTATCAACATGCGTAATAATATTTGGAAAAACATTCCATGGCAACTCGATCTTTCATGAGTTTGGAAACCACATAAGGTCCTTTCGGAATCCTTTACTTAGTACATATGCATTTTACTGATCCTTATTTACTAAAGATGTCTTAGCATTCATGTGAGGTAATATGGACGTGTTAGGTTTGAAACAGTTTAATCACATAAATCTAAAAACTATGTAGATAACAGAGCTTGGTTAGGGTTGTTATGCAACCTATAATTTAAACAGCTTAGGATCTAAATTGAGCATGCACATTTAAATTATACGTCCACTAGCTGTCATCTGATTAGGATCGCTCATCTAATTCAGGTGCATTTCAATCACGTATGAATGAAATACAAACTTGATTTTAATTAAAAACATGATCGATTGAGGCACAAGCATTATAGGCATGAATCTAATAAATATTATTTAACCAAAGTAATCATCCTAGCTTAAATAAAATTAAGCTATCATTTTTGTAACAAGAACATTAAACACATAGCAAACATTGTTAAATTAAATTAAAGAAAAGAAAGATTAAACCCAATTCAGAGTGGCTGTCACCCACGACTCTGACTGACAAGGCTCTTTCGTTCTTTGCTTTGCTCCTTTGCTGATAGCTCTCGAAGGTAGCTGACCAAGGGTTCTTTAAGAGGCTCAAATGCTAAAATCCTTATGAAAAGATGATGTTAGGTGTGGGGAGAGAAGAAGAATGCTAAGATAATTTAGAAAGGAGAGAATGATTAAATGATGAGGGATGATTAGAAATGTGAGAATGAGGTCTTATTTATAGGTGAGGAGAGGGGGATAGTTTACTAAAAATAGCATTTTTCATCCTTTAAAACATCTTCCATGGGTGGTCGGCCATAAATTGAGGATGTTGAGCTGATTTTTGCTTGAGTTTTGGTCAATTTGAGTGCCACAACAACTCAGGACTGAGACTCGGTCAAGTGCAGATCTTCAGGTAAATCTCTAATTTCTTCAACTCTTTAAGGACCTTG
Organism: Gossypium arboreum; assembly: GCF_025698485.1. Lineage (NCBI taxonomy): Eukaryota > Viridiplantae > Streptophyta > Magnoliopsida > Malvales > Malvaceae > Gossypium > Gossypium arboreum. The sequence goes on from NC_069079.1 coordinate 52,076,806, forward strand.
TGCAATTAAACCAAAAAGTGGTTTATGGACAACCATGTGCAGCCGAATTTTGGGTTGACTTGTTCCCCAATTTGGACGGTTTTGTAATCCAGCAAAGCTATCAGACCTGTCCAAAATAAATCAACAAGTTAGAAGACCAAAGAATAAAATTTATCCAATTAAATTAATTAATTTAAATCCCAAATTATTAATGAAATATTTTAAAATGAATTATTAAATATAATTTTATATTTTATTATTTAATTTAATCATGCATGGCCCACTTTATGTCTTAAAAATATAATATATTCAAATTAAAACAAAATAAGCCATTCATTGCATGGAAACTATATTATAAAGCATAAAATCACATTTTAATAATTCTATGTCCTAATTTCATATTTTCACATATTTCATCAATTTATTAAATAATTACTTAGTTTTAACAACAAATTTAAGTAAAGAGGTGATAAATTACATAGGAAAAATCTTATATATTTTTCCGTTTACAACATGGCCGTGTCCAAGCCTGTGTCCTACCCTGTGTGTAAACAAGTGAGCTTACTAACTTCTGTCACACGGCCAACCACACGCCTGTGTGTCTAGCCCGTGTGCCCTTCGAAGTGGCTGTGTGCTAGGCCGTGCCAAACTTGTAGGGTATACTGACATATGCAACACGGCCAAGTCACACTCTCGTGTACTAAGCCGTGTGCCAATTAGGAGGTATACTAACTTATGCCACACGACCAGTCACATGCCTGTGTGTGAGACCGTGTGGAGCATACTGACTTCATTTCAACTTTAACTCCAGGGGATGTACGGCCGTGTAACATGACTGAGTGTCACACATGGCTGAGACACACGCCTGTGTGGACAAAAATAGGCTATTTACCAAGCCATTTTGCCACCTAATTTTTGTGCATACCTACACAATTCAAAAGGTACTAACTTATAGCATAAATGGTCATCCAATTCAATTAAAATCAAGACTAAAACATACCATTTCAATTCAAACAACTAGCATGTTTACTATCTCATGTTTTACTCATTCAAATCATACCAACTTTACTTATTCAAATCATCTAATTGAACATCTTCCAAACATGCATCATCATACATCAATCCACAAGCACATAGCTTCTCAGTTATCAACCATTTGACATTTATAACACCGACTATTAATAACATTGCAAACAAATCTCAATCACTCATTATAAACCATATGCACACTTATATATATAAAAAAACTAGCCAAATTAAGCCAAGTCTCATGGCTATATATACAAACCAAAACATAACCATTCATAAGCCACATCAAATGGAAAAACTCACTACCAAGATACATAACAAAATGACCATAATTCTATACATGCCATATGACTAAACCATAAGCTCAAAAGTACCAAAGTAATGGTTGGATAGTGTGACGTAGTCTCCGATGATCCCTGAATTTGAGCTAGCTTTGAAATCACTATAAAACATGGGAAAATAAATAAAGTAAGCTTTATAGCTTAGTAAGCTCGTATGAAATAAACTCAACTAATTATAAATACAAAATTCATCAATTTGAACTTGTTAATTCGTAATCATAAATACTAACAAACCTTCCACATGCTTAATTATATACTTATATGCAAACTTCATAACTTCTTCAATTTAAACTCGTATGATTCATATACAAAGTCATACCCAAACGAAAAATGTCGAATACTCGAATTCTCGAATTCTCGCACACTAAGTGCCAATACATAGCCGAAACTATCTCGAATCGCACACTAAGTGCCATACATAGCCGAATTATCATCAAATATGACTGTAGTCTCATATACACAATTTATGCAATATCAAAGCATTTAAAGCATACTTATAACAATGCTTATTACATACGAACTTACCTCAGATGTAAAATAGCTAAACTAATTGATTAGTCGAGAACTTTATCTTTCCTTCGATCTAGATTCGAGTTTCGCTTTTCTGGATCTGTATGTAATCAAAATTAGTTTATTTAATCACCTCTCTATTCAATTTAGCTCAAAATTCACTTTAAGGCATTTTTACATAATTTTCGCTAATATTTCACATCTTTTACAATTTAGTCCTTATTTCATTTAATCACAAATTAATGAAATTCAAAATAAACCCATGCTAGCCAAATTACTATAATGCCCCTAGCAGCCCATATTTTTTCATTTATTTCATATTTCAACCACAAAGTTTCAACATTTTTGAATTTAATCCCCATTTTCCATTTTCACTAAAAATTGCTTAACAAAACTTGTATATCTATTAACAAACATTCATAATCTATCAAGAAACTTCAAAACACATGCTTATTCATCAATGGAATCATTTAAAATCTTTAATAATTTTGCAAAATAGTCCCTGGGCTAGCTAGAACTAGTTGCAACGATCACAAAAACATAGAAATAATTAAAAATGGGACAAAAACGGACTTACAATTGCACAAATGAACTTGGCCGAATGTTGAGTGTTCAACAATGGAGTTTTCCCTCTAATAGTCAGTTCAAGAAGAAACTAAAAGGTGATAAAACATTTTTATTTTATTTATTTTATCTTTAATTATAAGTTTCTGAATTTAACCTTTAAAAGCATTAGTAATTACACCAAATACCATTCCAATATCATCCACTATCTTTCAAATGGGTTAATTATTACTTAAGGACCTTTACTTTAAGGTTCTATAGCTATTAGATACCTTTAGCTAATAGAACACAAGTTTTACACTTTACAGATTTACTCCTTTTTATCAAATTGACCATTCAAACAATAAAATTTCTTAACGAAATTTTCACACAATCACGTTGTAAACATTAAAATAATAATAAAATAAACACTTTGACTTTAGATTTGTGGTCCCAAAACTACTATTCCGATTTGACTAAAAATAGACTGTTACACAACTGATTTGCACCTAACTACATAACACATAATAATCTTACAATAGCTTAAGAAACTAAGCTGGATATAATCTAACATGCATATATGGGCTCTTTCTCAATTTCATACATCTAGAGGATCAACTAGATCGTGCTCTGGTATCACTAAATTGTAACACCCTATACCCGACCCAATCACTAGGTCCGAGTACACAATGTTACATTTATACTAAATCAACAAAATATATTTAAGATTATTTAATTCTACGCCAAAGTTAACACTACGTTCTCAAACGACCTTAGTCCAATCACTATTTATGAATAGCATTTGCACGAATGAACATCATATACAACTTCTTATTATAAAAATAACAATATATATATGAAGAATTAAGTCTTTAACGACCAGTCTATTTACTGAATGGCCTTATACTTATACTTATAAACTAAAAACTTAAATTCTAATTAATCTCATATTCAATCTATAACAGCTCATTTTTGGTCATATCGAACAGTTGTTTCGGAACCATAAATCTGAGGCCAAAATATTTATTTTATTATTATTTTAATGTTTACAGCATGATTGAGTGATTGTGTGAAAATTTCGTTAAGAAATTTTATTGTTTGAATGGTTAATTTGATAAAAAGGACTAAATCGCGTAAAGAGTAAAGTTCTAATAGTTAAAGGTGTCTAATAGCTATAGAACCTTAAAGTAAGGGTCCTTAAATAGTAATTAGACCATTTTGATGGGAAGTGGTCAATATTGGACATTTAATGGATGATTTAAATGGTTTATCATTAAGGGTATAATTGTAAATTGGATATTATCATCTTCATGAATCAAATGTTGAAGAAGAAGAAAACCATTTTGTTCATTTTAGGGTTCAGTCACTTTGGAGCTTGATTGATCAAAAAAAGAGGAATTCAGACTTAGATCGAGGAAAAAGAAAAGTAATTGAATAGTCAGTCCGCTCAGCCATTCCATACACGAGGTAAGTTTGTATAATTGAACTTAAATGTGTATTTATTTAATTAATCGATGGAATTGAGATTGTATTTATTGTATTAGTTTAATTTGGAGATATTAAATTAAATGTACGGTTTAAATAAGATGAGTTGCTGAATAAGACCATAGTTGGGCATGGAAATTAGAAAATAAGTGTAACGCCCCCACGCCAGAGACCATCACCGGAGTCGAGCTTGAGGGGTTACCGAACATAATTTATCAATTTAAGAACTTCAAATCATTTGTTTCTACATTCACAACTTTCTAGCTACTCGCGTCACAGTTACAAGAAAAATCATATCTCGAGTTATGAAACTCGAAATCAAGATCCGTAAATTTTCCCTAAATCTAGACTCATATATCTATTTACTAATTTTTTTTCTAGAATTTTTGGTTGGGCCAATTAGTACAGTTTATTAGTTAAAGTCTCCCCTGTTTCAGGGTTCGACTGCTCTGACAATAAGACCATAACTAGGTTATGGCATGTGAATGTAAGACCACGACAGGGCTATGGAAATGTATGCGAGAGACCATAGTTGGACTATAGCATCAAAAAATCGATGTACTCGTACCGTAAGCATTTATAAGCCTGGAATAGTTTGGTAAGAGAATTGGTAAGAAATAGATACATATCGGTACAGGTATGTACGTAAAACTGTTTGAGTAACGAATTAAAGAAGTTTAGAAGTTATGAGTTAATATGTGATTAAACTTTATGTTAACTAATTGTTTGATGCTTTAAATGTAATTTATGTTATGTATTTTGTAATGCTAATGAATGATGAGATTATTTCATATTTACATACGAACTTACTAAGCTGTATATCTTACTTTGTTTATTTTTCTATGTTTATAGTAATTCAAAGCTAGCTTGGATTTGGGGATCGTCAGAGACTTCATCGCGCTATCAGTCATCTATTTTGGTACTTTTGAAGTTGTGTAAATATGGTATATGGCATGTATAGGCTTGAGTCATTTTGGTATGTGTGATGAAAATGTATTTTGGCCATTTGAGTTGGCTTGTGATGATGAATTTGATGATGTTTATAAATGTGCAAATAGTTCAATTTTGAGTTTGGTAATTGACCTATATTGTGTGATTGAAGTTGAATTTATAATGCTTAATGATATTAGATAATTTGATTGCTAAAAGGGTTGATAATTTGGGAAGCTATGTGCTTGTGAATTGGTGAATGATAATGCATGTTTGGAATGGTTTAGTTAATTGAATTGTATATGTGAATTAGGTATGTAATTAGATGACAAATTGTGGCATATTTGTGACTTGTATTATTGATAATGAAATGGTAAGAATTGAATATTGGTTGATGATATTTGGATGCTTATTTATGTCTTGAAATGGAACTATTTGAGCTTGTATAGGTATGTACAAAATCAGAGTCAAAATAGCTTGGTAAATAGCCTATTTTTATCTACACGGACAAAGACACGGGCATGTGTCTTAGCCGTGTGTGACACACGGTCATGTTACACGGCCGTGTGTCTGCTGGCGATGAATTTGAGACCAAGTCAGTATGCTCCACACGGCCTCACACACAGGCGTGTGACTTAGCTGTGTGGCATAAGTCAGTATACCCTACAGGTTTGGCACAGCCTAGCACATGGCTTGGCACACAGGCGTGTATGGCCATTTTTAGGGCACACAGGCTAGTCATACGAGCATGAGTGTTGGTTGTGTGACCCAAGTTAGAGAGTTACACGGGACCAGACACGGGCTGGACACGGCCATGTACTCCCATTTTGAATGTCCACACGACTTGTGACACCGGTGTGTCTGGTGGCTGTGTGAGACACACGCCTGGCCACACGGGCGGGTGTCCCTTATTTTGAGAAAATTTTCAAAGTTTTGTGAAAGTTTCTTAAGTCATTGGTTCAGTCCTGAACCATTTCCAAAGCATGCTTAGGGCCACATAGGCTCATTTTAGGGACAAGTTGATTAAAATTGAATTATGAATGCTGAAATTGAGAAAATGTATGCTAAATGGATATTTAATTATTTTGTAAGTCCGGTAATGCTTCGTAACCCTATTCTGGCATTGAATACGGATTAGGGGTGTTACATTTATTGGCATCATAGCAGTAGTTTAGTCGATTCTAGGACTAACATAGTGTGTGTGAGAGTCTAGATATACATGCCATATATAACCTGTGATAGTGTGATGATTCCTGACATTATAAACTATGTTTTCGTATAGTAATGGATCCCTAAGGAGCTGTAGCAGATGATGTTAAGAGTAATGCACCAGCTCCCACTCAAGAGACAATGCCTTCTGAATCTAGACCCATGTCGAGTAGTCATGGAGGTGAGGCTAAAGAAGCATTTTTTCCAAATAATGAACAGTGGTTCACTCAATATATCCAGACAAATTCGGCTACTCAACAACCTCCACCCCTGCTAATTTCTCAACCAATCCCAGTAGTTCCTCAAGTTATTGATCCTATACAATTAAACAAGCCACTAGTTGATAAAATTCGTAAGCATTGGGCTGAAGAGTCTAGGGCCACAGTTGACAATGATCCTGAGAGAGCTAAATTCTGGCTTGAAAATACAATCAAAGTATTTGATGAATTGTCGTGTACACCCAAAGAGTGCATTAAATGTATTGTATCCTTGTTGAGAGACACTGCATATCAATAGTGGAATACTTTGACATCAGTGGTACTAAAAGAACAGGTTACGTGGGATTTCTTTCAATCTGAGTTCAGAAAGAAATATATTAGCCAGAGGTTCATTGATAAAAAATGCAAAGAGTTTCTAGAATTAAAACAGGGTCATATGTCCGTGATAGAATATGAACGAGAATTCGTGAGGCTCGGTAAATATACCCGAGAATGTGTTTCAATGGAAGCTATTATGTGCAAAAGATTTAAAGACGGATTGAACGAATATATCAGATTGTTAGTCAGAATTCTAGAGTTGAAAGAGCTCACGGTACTTGTCGATCATGCTTGCAAAGTTGAAGAACTGGGCAAAGAAAAGAGAAAGGCTAATTCTGAAGCTAGAGATTCGAGAAAGAGATTGATGAATAAACCCTATCACTCTTTATCCAAGAAATCATGAGATGTTTATAGTCGATCAAATGTATCGATGGAGAACTCTAATAGAGATCGTGGGAAGCAATTTACGTGTTCAAAAACTCCATCTATGTCAACGGTAAGTGTGGGTAATGCTAGGCCAAATAAACCTGAATGTGGATGATATGGAAAACGACATTTTGGAGAGTGTACAATGAATGACAAAGCCTATTTTAGATGTGGTTGACACAAACATTTCATTCGAGATTGTCCTCAGTTAGATGATAAAGATAAATATCAGAATGCAAGATCAAGCAACATGACTGTGAGAGGAAGACCATTTTGTAATGTTGGAAACGTGAGTGGTAGTAGAAGTGTAACACGAGATACTACTGTAAGATCTGAAGCTAGAGCACCTGTCAGAACTTATGCTATTTACGCTCGCGAAGAAGAGTCATCTCCAGATGTTATTACTGGTGTATTCTCTTTTTATGACACTAATGTAGTTGCATTTATAGACCCCGGATCAACTCATTCATATATATGTGTGAACTTAGTGTCTAGTAAGTATTTTGTAACAGCCTGATTTTGGGTCTAGTCAGAATAGTGGTTTCGGGACCACAAATCTGATGTAGAAAAAAATATTTTCATGGTCTACAATTTTATGGAATGATTTTGTGAAATTTTTGTCCAAACATTTTGACGTTTGGACACTCAATTTAGTCAAAAGGACTAAATTGTAAAAAGTGTAAAAGTTGAGTTCTACATGCTAAAGGTGTCTAATTGCTATGAAATTTTAAATTGGAGGTCCTTAAATGGTAATTAGACCATTGTTAAGTTGTTGGACAAAAATGGAAATGGTTAGGTATGCTTCTAAAGTTTTTCATTAAGGGTATTTTAGTAATTTGGTAATTAAATGAATTAAAAAGCCAAATTAAAAGCCAATTTTTTCCCATCTTCCTCCCATGGCCGAATTTTACAAGGAGAAACCGTGGCTAGGGTTTTTCAAGTTTTCAAGCTCGATTGTAAGTTCATTTTATCCCCGTTTTTAATGATTTTTATGTTTTTGAAATTCTTGTAACATGATCTATCTATTTCTACCACTAATTTAAGAAATAATCATGGTCTAAAATTTTACCCACAATGGATATTTGTGTATTTTGATGTTTAATGATAGATTATGATGATAGATTATGAAAGTTTGATATTTGATAAATGACTTTTGCTAAGTGATTTTCGATGAAAATTCCTAAAAGGACCTATTTGTAAAAGTTATAAAATAAGTAGTAAAAGTGTGATTTAATGAAAAATGTGGGCTAGTATGAGTACAATAAAGATTCGGCTAGGCTTGGGTAATGGAGAAATTTGATGAAAATCATTTTACGAGCCTAGGGACTAAAATGTAAAAATGTGAAACATTAAGGGAAAAAATGTAATTTTTGTAATAATGTGATTTTGGGCTGATTTGAATAGTTTAATAATTAAATAAGTTGAATGTGATAATATAGATAAAGAAAAATAAGGTTCGGACCTAGAACGGGGAAAAATAAGTATTTGACGGTTAGGTCCTTTCTTCCATTTTTATGTGGAGGTAAGTTCGTATGTTTAAAAATCATTAAATTATATATGTATAATTGCTTAATTGATATGGTTGTGGTAAATTCTATATTATTGAAATAAAATGTGAATGTTATTGAGTACGACATTACGGAAATGACCATAGAAGTTCGACAAGTGTAAAATCCCAGTTGAACTTTAGGAATAGACAAGATACAAATGTCATGACATTAGGGTTTCTGAGATTACGTGTAAGACCATATCTAAGATATGACATCTATATGAGATTTCGTGTAAGACCATATCTAAGATATGGCATCGATATGAGATTTCGCGTAAGACCATAACTGGGCTATTGGCATCGATATGAGGTTACGTGTAAGACCATATCTGGGATATGGCATTGGTATGGTACTGTGATTACGAGATTCCTGAGTATCCTTTAGTATTCCAAGTGGTTCAGCGAAAAATTCAATGGGTATGTTAAAGAATAGAAAGAGCATGTAAGTATTACAAATTTGTACAAGTATGTACATAAGTTTATAAGTATTGATTTCTTGATATCGTGAGTTCATGATTTCCATGAGAATGTTTTGTGAAAGCATTGTGATTATTGGTCTATATTTGTTATGTATGAAATACATGGTAAATTCGGTTGGCGAATGTGTAATTGGCTTTTGAGCCAAAAATTGAGTTATGATATAGCAAGATATATTCACACAAGTTGTGATTTATCTGATATGAGAAAAAGGAAAGATTGACAAAATTGCCTATTGAAATGATTATGGAAGTATGGGAAAATATGAGCTGTAAACAAGTGAAAGATGTTAAAATATATGCTTGAAATGTGAATGCTTGTAATTAATGTGAATGCTTATTATGAGGCTTGAAATGACTAGTTGATTGTGGAAATCTGTTATAATGGAGAGATTATGGTTGTTAGGCCAATTTCAAGACATGTCAAATTATACTTGAAAGTTAATAAAGTAAACATAATGATTGAATAAAATTATAACTATGAGATTTATAGCAATTGGTATTGTTTTGTGTTTAAATTGTTGAACTTGATAAATGCCTAATAAGAGTTGCTTATTATTTTCATGTGGACTTACCAAGCTCTATAGATTTACCCCATTCCTTCCCCATGTTTTATAGTATAGTCAAGCTAGCTCTGGCTGGAGATCGCCGGGGATACTATCACACTATCAAGCTATCATTTTGGGTATTAATTAATTCAAGTATTTTGAGTTCATGACATGTATAAGGACTTGGTCTTTTGGCTATATGTGTCATTATGACTTTAGCCAATGTATTGGCTTGTAAGGGTCAAAGGCTTGTTTTGCTATTTGGCCATGTAAGTTGGCTTATATTGGCAATATGGCTGTAAGCCTAAGTATATTCATATGTATGTCAATGTCTTTGGTGATATGATCATGGTATGCTTGGTGAATGTGAATTGTTTGGAAATGTGATTTATGGCATGATAAATGTTGTATGTATGATAGATGTTGATATGGTATTGGTATGTGATTGGTCATAATTGTGAATGTGGAATCTTGCATAATTTGAGGTAGAGAGGTTGATGTTTTAAGTATGATTAATATTGGAATGATAATGACATGTTATTGTCTTGGTTGTGATTGTTTGGTTGCTCTTACATGCTTGAATTTGTGTCATGTGATGTTGTGTAGATGTGTGCAAGTGAAGGTGGCAAAATGGCTTGGTAAATAGCCTTGTTTTTGTCTACATGGATAGACACACGGGCGTGTGTCTAGGCCACGGTCAGCCCCATGGGCGTGTGATCCGGCTGTGTTTCTCGTGCACCTAAATTGTTGTAAACAGAATGCTCAGTATCGAGTACACAGGTAGAGACACGAGCGTGTGTCTCAGTAGTGTGAAGGACACGATTTCGGGGCACGGGCATGTGTCTTGGCCATATGACTTCAATTTTTTCTTGGGTGACAAATAAAGAGTTACACAGGTTAGGGACGCGGGCGTGTGTGTCCACACGCCTACCCATACAGACGTGTGACCCCTATTTTAGCAAAAATTCTCTAAGTGTCATAAAATTTTCTAAAGTTCTCGGTTTAGTCCTGAACCACTTCCAAAGGATGTTTTAGGCCTCATAGGCTCGTTTTAGGGGCGATATAAATGTATGTGAAAAGTTTTAATTTGGACGAAAATTTATGGCTCAGAAATGTGTGTTTGCTTGTGACTAAGTCCAGTAATGCCTCGTACCCTGTTTCGGAGGTGATACGGGTAAAAGGTGTTAAATTTAGTGGTATCAGAGCTATGGTTTAGTCGATTCTCGAACTAACCTAGCATGTGTAAGAATCTAGCTATACATGCCATGTATAACTTGTGATAGTGTAACATCTCCTGACTCTGATGAAATTGTTTTGTTGAAACCTAGATGCTTTCCAACCGAGCTACTTTCAAAAACGCTGAAAGTGATACTAAGATATTTGAGAATGTGTTTGTGATGAGTCGAAACTTAGAAAGGTATGAATAAGAGTTCATATATGTATGTGATGATGTACAAAATGAAAGTTTATATTGTGATAAGCATCCATGTTTGTTTGGCATTCATACGATGTTATGTGCCTAACTTGTTTGATTAAGTGAATGCGATAAGTAAATTTACTCAAAAGTTATAGAATGTATGTATAAGTGCACTTGTTTGAATAATATACTTGGAAAGTTCGTGTAACATAAATATGTATGTAAATTTGCCTGAAGTGAATTATATAACTGTGATGATATTATGATGATGATGAATGTTAAGTCACATGTGTGCATATATGAGAGTCGAGTTAGAGGCTTTATGACCTCACCCCTTACCAATGTGGTATTTTATGATGAAATTTCACAAGATTTATGTTGAATTAGCTCACAAGTAAGAGACTAAAGAGTTCAGTAGCAGAATAACTAATAATGTGGTCAGAGTTGAGAATAGTTTGGCAAGTGAATACAGTTTTGGAAAAGATGCCAAGTTATTCTAAAGATCATTCGGATTTCGCAATGTCACAGTTAAAGAAAATGTTAATCTCAACTAATCGACTTACTCAGGTATGATGTCTAAAGTATGTAGTTCTAGAATTTCTTTCGGATTGATTTTCGTTAGTGAATGGAATAATACGGGATTAGGGATGACAAAATTAGTCAGAGAAATGATATTTGAATCGTAAAGATGTCTGAGTGTAACAGTTGAAATTGAATAGATTATGATGATCTCACCTAGGTATTTTATATATTCATTTATACTCAGAGAATATGTGATTACTCATTTTCCGGTGAAATTCTTATCGTATGAGAATGCTAGCTGATTATAATGTTAGATGAAAGCATTGTTGGTCTAGTTGGTTGATGATCAACATATCTTAACTTTCTCATTGGGGTTCTATTCTATTATGTTTGGAATAAAAGTTGATGGTGAAAGTTTTTGTGAAGCTATTCTTCTGTTTCTACTGGATGTTGTTTTGTTTTATATATATATATTTGGAAAATATATTATCTTTGTCACAATTGATTCCAGAGCGTGTAAGCATTGTTTTTCTTCTGGTTTTCTCTGAGGAATCATCAAGATCTTTACTATTTCTTATGAGTTATGTTCTCGGACTTCCAGTATGGTATCGCATCTTGGATTTCTTTATCTCAATTTTCTTATCATCTTTATTTCGTAAATTATCATGGCTCATCTTTAAAGTGTGTTCTTTGACTTGTGATAACTATGTCTATTATGGGTGTATTTCTGGTTCTATTATAGGAATGCGGTGATTCTGGTATCAGGATTTCTCTAATTCTCGTGAAAGGAATTGACATTGGCTAAAGTATAGATAGTGGAAGCTCAAGCCAAATTGTATGATGGTTTTCTTTTCTCAGGTAAGTTTGATTAAGGTCAATGAGTTCAATCAAGATATTTTGTTTCCTCGAGCTAATGCAGTTGTAAAGATATTTGATTAGCAAGTTAAGGGAACTATAAAAGATTGTATGTTTGAGTTGTTTAATAGCATGAAGAAAGGAGTATTTTAATATGTTATTATTTGATAGTTGAAATCGACTCAGTTGATTTTATCTGAGCAAGTTGGTCAGTTGAAAGGTAATTTGAGTTATATGCATTTAAGTTTATCCCCAGGTAAGGAAATAAAACCTTGTACATTCATGGGTGAATAGACGGACAGTTCAAGGGAAGAATTCATATTCTAGAAAGTATGATACAGAGATATACCTATTAGATTTTTTCTAATCGAATGATGTTGTTATGAGTTAAAGCTGTCCCAATTGATGAGTAATCTCATTTGTGAAAGTTTGAATGGTCTGTTGCATGTTATCAAAGTTGAAAACAGTTGAAGGTGTTATTAACTGAAGTACTGGTTCTGGGTTCTGTTTGAATTGAGTAAAGAATTCATGATTATTTCAGCAATGCACTATCGAACTGATTAGAGTGAGTCTTAATATAAGAATGTAAAGTGACAGTTTATGCTTTCAGACGGTTAAAGTCTCTTTAAAAAATTGTCAAATGGGTGATTTAGAGTCGGCCACTATTATGTCTGGGTTGAGAAATTGATGACATCGTTGTTTGTTCGACAAAAAACATCATATGTTTCTTGATTCCAAGAGTATAAAGTATCTAATGTTATAGAAAAATCTGAAATTAAGCCAATGTTGACGGCTTGAACTATTGAAAGATTGTGAATAGTTAACGATTAACCTTTGGGAGGTAAACATAGTTACTGTAACAGCCCGATTTAGACCCTAGTCAGAACGGTGGTGTCGGGACTAGGAATTCGAGTCAAAAAATATTTAAAAATTATATTCTGTGTTTACTTTGTGTGAATTTATGCCTGTGAAATTTTTGTAATTTAATTTGGACGTTTGAATGTCTGATTAAGTAAAAGGATTTAATCGTGTAAATTGAAAACTTGATAGTTTATTTTATAAGGACCGAATTGTTAATGGCTTTTTAAGTTGAAGCATTTATGTTTCAAATAAACATTTAGACTAAGTGATGGCCTAATGTACCCTTATTATGCATGATTTTATTATTAAGTTTAAAAGATTAAATATGTAAATAGGTAAATAATATATATGATATAATATAACATACTTAAAGTCATGTTCATATGTTCATATCTTGACCGAAAATAAAAAGAAACAAAAGCTTTGTGATATTCGGCCATTTCTCAAGCTTGATTCAAGGTTATTTGGTTTCGGTTTTTGATAATTTTTACGTTTTTGAGATAGTTGCTTCGAGTACTATCTGACCCATGCTTAAATTTTTTATTTTGATGAATATTTTGAGTTATGCCATTGATGAGAGCTTGAGATTTTTGTTGTTTGATGATGAAATATGAAAGATATGTTTTAGATTAACATGTTTTGTATTGGAGTTTTTGATGATTTTGAGTAATTAGGACTAAATTGTAAAAATAATAACTTGAGGGACTAAAATGTGAAATAAATGTAATATATGGACTAGTATGAATAAAAGGAAGATTCAGCCTAACTATGTTGTTGTGAGATTTTGAGTATTTTGTGTTTTATGCAATTAGGACTAAGTTGTAAAAGTATTAAATATCAGGGATAAAATGGTAATTTTCCCATTTATGTGTTTTTGGATTAAATTGAATGAAATTGTGTTTGAATGAGATTAATTTGAAATTGTATAGATCAAGAACAAAAGAAATAAGACTTGGATCGGGGAAAAGCAAAAATAGTCGAATAGTTGATTTACATTGTTCATCGATATCCAAGGTAAGTGTTTAAGCAATTAAACATCGTATGCTGATTTGGAATTTATAGAATTATAGTAGAGTTAAGCAAATATGATTAAGCATGGAAATAATGTATTTGTGTTTAATTCGGCTGAGTTATGACATTTGAAATTCCGTATGAACTATACGGAATATCTAGATTTTTCGATATATGAATTGTTTATAAGACAACTTTATAATAGTGATATTCGGGCTTTGAGCCTAGCAAGCCTTGTGCTAGTGAATTAAATCGGGCTTATGCCTATCAGGCTTATTGCCGGTGTATAAAATTAGACTTTGAGTCTAGTAGGCCTTGTGCCGGTGTGAAATACAGGCTTAAGCCTAGCAGGCTTTATGCCGGTGAATTATTATAAGTTTATGCATAAAAGACTTTATACTGATGTGGTAATTGAATACGTTAAACGAGCTAAATGATCAGGTATGAGTTAGCTTGTTGTTTACTTGAGATAAGGTAAATAAATAACTTGATATTTGTTACTAATTATGTGTGATACAAATGAAGATTACATGTGAATTTAGTATGTGTATTCAGCCTTGTAAATAAATAGTATGAATATTGCAGAATTGATTCTTGGATATGTGCATATATGTGATCATGTAAACTCGGCCATATAAGTGGTATATGTACATGATGTTATATTATGGTTCTTGAGCTTATGTAAATGCGTATGTGTATGTTTGATTATATTAAGACATTTTGGTTTTGAAAGATGTATAATATTAGGTCAAATTGATTAAGTGAGCATTCGGCCAAGGTAGATTTTCGTGTATGAAAATGTGTTATTTATCTCATTTGTAGGTTTGAGGTTAAGTTAATTTGGATTAGCTTAAAATGAGTTGATTATATCAATGGGATGTTTATTTGCTTATGATTTACTAAGCTATTATAGCTTACTTTTTGTTTTCATGTTCATTCTGTTTTATAGATTTTGGATTCAAGTTACAAGCTTGGGGATCGTCAGCAAAGTTTATCAACCATTTTTGAACTATGGCATGTATAGGCTGAAATGCATTTTGGAATGCTGTATTTTGGTTTATGTATAAAGGACATGCCAAAATGGTTTATTCTCTATGCTTGAGTATGTTTTGGTTAAATAATGGTTTGAGTCTATTTTAGATATTATGTCTTATACCTTGGATGATTAGAACT
Source organism: Gossypium arboreum (assembly GCF_025698485.1). NCBI lineage: Eukaryota > Viridiplantae > Streptophyta > Magnoliopsida > Malvales > Malvaceae > Gossypium > Gossypium arboreum. The sequence continues at coordinate 52,092,206 of NC_069079.1, forward strand.
TGTGCTGTGTGTGTGCATATTGAGATTGGTTGATAAATGAAATGGTCATATTACATGTATAAATATGTTTGGTCAACTTGGACGCGGTTTGTATAGGAAAAGTTATATATGAAATTTAGGTTATTATATTAGGTTAACGTGCTATAAATGAGTTGGTAATAAAGGATATATTATAATGACAGATTATAATGGGAGATATATTGTATGTTTCTTTTAAATAAGGTTCATGGAAGTTGTGTGTAACACCCCGTACCCGACACCGTTGCCAGAGTCAGACACGAGGGGTTCGCAGACTTAAATCACTTATTGCACAGTCCATTTTAAATTTCCGACGAGCTGGCTCATCAAGTCACTGCTTTCCTTAAAAATCATATCTCGAGTTCCAAAAGTTGAAAACCAGTTCCGTAAATTTTTCCTGAAACTAGACTCATATATCCATCTAAAATTTTTTTTCTAGAATTTTTGGTTGAGCCAATTAGTACAGTTTATTAGTTAAAGTCTCCCCTGTTTCAGGGTTCGACCACACTGACCTTCAGGAATTACGACTTGGATATCTCCCTGTACAGGGCCTCAATACTGATGCCGTTTGTTTCTATAGAAACTATACTCGAAAAGGAATCTGTACATATATGGAAAAACTCCTAATTATCTCTAGTTAATTTATAATGAATTTCCAAAGTCGGAACAGGGAATCCAGAAACCGTCCTGGCCCTATTTCGCGAAAACTTAAATATCTCCTAATATATTGTTCATATGATCATTTCGTTACTTTCCTACGAAAATAGATTTGTCAAGTTTAGATTACATAATTTATTCACTATTTAATTCCATTCCTACTATTTTTAGTGATTTTTCACATCCACGTCACTGCTGCTATCAGCATCCATTTTTAAGGTAGACTTTACCTATTACATAGTTTCCATGCCTCTTAATGAACATATACATTCAAGATGACTATAACATTATGCTCAAAACGTATATAAGCCATTTTCGCATGGCTATCCAGAGTTTTACATACCAAATTTCAACAAAACATAATAGCCTATACATGCCGAAATGTTCTCCTAGACCAACTAAGAAGAAAATACCAAAAGTTGCTAGTCGGTGTGATGACTTCGATAACGGTCCCGAATACGCAAAAAGTCGAGTCCAAGAAACCTAAAATAGGTGACAAGCAAACACCGAATGAGTATATAACTCAAGAAGTCATAAGCATTACACTACCATCCATTAATAAAATTTTCACAAGAGGAAACAACGAAATGAGGCTAAGTACTCCATCCATACCGAACTATGCCATAGTTTCTTAGACCTTACGATTCAATCTCATTCCAAGTCCTACATTGACATTTCATACGCTATTCAATAGAATAATTGAGGCATTTCCATACATCATTTTATTTTCGTTACAATCATACAACTAAGCGAACTTTCACCTATTCCACGATGAACCTTATGTACGTGACTTCAATTATAATCATCACATAGGTTCAAAACTTACCACGCTCAACTCCAAATATAAACATAGCACCTATTAGCCATGAACTCAAGGTACTTACCCTTTCCGCTGTCCGAAATCGACTCGGTAAGGTCGCACCCTTAATATAAATAATTGATAGAAAATATATATAATGGGTTCGCACACATAGTGCTTAATAATCAACCACGCACACTTAGTGCCATGTACTTTAAACTCGCACACTTAGTGCCATGCATTTCAAGCCCGCACACTTAGTGCCAATCTCACAACCGTGAACACTTATTGCCCGCACACTTAGTGCCGAAAACCAGCCACTCTATACGCTTCACTTCCTTTTTACATTCGACAATTTCACCTCTACATACATATACATTTGTATACATTTCATCTCATTAACCACAATTGCATAGGTATTACGATCATTTAAATCAATACCAACTATATGCTTAATGACTTACCTTGTGTTGGGTAAAATAATTCCAAGTTGGCTACTCGATGACCTTCGGTTTCCCCTTGTTGGACGCCTCTCCTTTAGGATCTTGAGCTTAAACAAATAAATTAACTCATTCAACCGCTTTGCTACATATATTGGTATTCACATTTTAATGATTTTATGACATACAGAACGGCATGGTAAAATTTTTATCTTGCTACCTTATGTTCTTAGCTATTCGGCTAATAACCCTATGCTATTGCCCTACTATCAATAATTCAATCATACATGCATATATATATATGTCCGAATGTGCAAAGCTTAGACTCAACATCACCTATGCTCTTAATTTGATGGCGGAATATGCATACATATATACATGATATCAACTATACTATCATCTTTAATTCACCTAAACACAAAATTTCATCTCATGAACACTTGACCGAATTCTTCCTAATCTAGCATGGCTTCACATATATTTATAACATCCTACAAATCCACATATACCACATTTCTACATAAATTTTCTTTTACTTTTCCACTACTTCCATTCACAACATCAAAAGCACCATAGACATGTATCATTACAAAGCTTCACACTTAGCATGCAAATGACATCAACACAAATCCACCTTAGCCAAACTTAACTCATCTTCATGCCTCATCACCACAACATCAAACATCAACCAAGAAGACAACACCCATGGCGAATATCATCTCCATCCCATAGCAAAGATTTAAACCATGGGCTAGGTAGAACTCAAACTAACAACTAAAACATGCATGAATCTCATGGACAACATCAAACATACCTTAGTCTAGCAAACTACCATAGCTGATTTTCTCAAGCTCTCCCCTTCTTCTTAGAACATTCGCCAAGGAAGAAAAATGTGAAAGGATGGACACTTTTTTTCTATTGTTTTCATCATATTCCTTTTTTTCATTATTTTATTCTTTCTAACATAACCACTAACCCAACATGTTTGCAACATGTTTCCACTCATAGCATGGCCGACCACCATGCTTAAATTTTGGGTAAATTGACATGCAAACCCATCATTTTCATAACATGCATTAATAGACCACTTTACATTTGCCTAGCACATTTCTAAATTTTCTCACACAAGTCCTATTTGATAAAATTCACTTACAATTAACAAAATCCAAACATGAAATTTTCACACATGCATATGTACATATAATGAGCATCAACTATGACGGTTAATTATTTTTATGACTCGGTTTAGCGGTCCCGAAACCACTTTCTGACTAGGGTCAATTTAGGGCTGTCACAACTCTCCCCCACTTAAGAAATTTTCGTCCCGAAAATCTTACCGTAAATAGGTTTGGGTATCGTTATTTCATAGAGTTCTCGTGTTCCCAAGTAGCTTCTTCCATTCCATGTTTGAGCCATAACACTTTCACTAACGGAACCCTTTTGTTTCGCAACTCTTTCACTTCACGAGCTAGGATACGGATCGGTTCTTCTTCATAACTCATATCGGCTTGAATTTCAATCTTGGAGGGGTTTATTACATGCGAAGGATCGGATCGGTAACGTCGAAGCATTGAAACATGAAAAACGTTATGAATCCTTTCAAGTTCAGGGGGCAAGATCAATCTATACGCAACTGGACCAATTCGTTTGGAGATTTCGTACGGCCCAATGAACCTCGGACTTAGTTTGCCCTTACGGCCAAATCGAGTATCTTTTCCAAGGTGAGACCTTAAGAAACACTTTGTCTCCCACCGATACTCGATATCCTTTCGTTTTAAATCCGCATACGATTTCGACGATGCAGTGGTCGCCTTCGACTTTCACGAATTATTTTTACTTTCTGCTCAAAGATCTTTAATCAAATCCACTCGAAAATTTTACTTTCACCGAGCTCGGTCCAAAACAATGGTGTATGGCATTTTCGACCGTACAAAGCCTCGTAAGGCGCTATCTTAATGCTTGACTGAAAACTATTGTTGTAAGGGAATTCAATCAAAGGTAAATACCGTTCCCATGAACCACTAAACTCGAGGATGCAACATCTCAACATATCCTCGAGTATCTGAATTATTCGTTCAGATTGGCCATCAGTCTGGGGATGAAATGCGGTGCTAAAATGCATCTTAGTACCCAACGCTTCTTGTAACTTCTTCCAAAATCGCGATGTAAATCTTGGGTCTCTATCCGACACGATAGAAATAGGTACCCCATGCAATCGAACAATTTGGGAGATGTATAATTCTGCCAATTTATCGAGCGAAAAATCCGTATGGACAGGGATAAAATGAGCAGACTTGGTCAATCTATCAACAATAACCCAGACCGAGTCTTTCTTACTCTGAGTCAAAGGTAACCCAGATACAAAGTCCATTGTCACTCGATCCCATTTCCATTCGGGTATCATGATTGGTCAAGTAATCCCGACGGCACTTGATGTTCCGCTTTTACTTGTTGACATATCAAACACCTTGAAACAAATTCGAAATGTCTCGTTTCATACCCGCCACCAAAATTGACGTTTCGGATCGTTGTACATTTTAGTACTACCCGGTGGATGACATTCGACTCTGTGAGCCTCATTCAAAATTATCGAAATAAGTTCAATTTCTTGGAACACATAATCGACTCTTGAACGCCAAGCAATCATTGTTGTCAATCCAAAACTCGATTCCTCATTCGGGCACATTCATTCGTTTAGCGACCAATTCAAATCGACTTTCGGGATTCAAGTATTTGATGAATCAATAATGGTTTGGCCTTTAATTCAACTACTAGCACCTCATCGGGTGAAATGGATAGGTGAGCATCCATCGCTCTCAAAGTAAACAGTGCTTTACGACTCAAAGCATCGGCCACCACGTTAGCCTTCCCCGGGTGATAATCAATGACAAGTTCATAGTCTTTCAACAACTCAAGCCAACGTCTTTGTCGCAGACTTAGATCTCTTTGAGTCATCAAATATTTAAGACTCTTGTGGTCTGAATAAATATGACACCTCTCTCCAAACAAGTAATGTCGCCATATTTTCAAGGCGAACACTATGGCTGCTAATTCAAGGTCATGGGTCGGATAGTTTCTCTCATGCGGCTTTAATTGTCTCAACACGTAAGCCACAACTCGACCTTCTTGCATCAACACACAACCTAGCCCAAGCAAGGATGCATCACTGTAAATAACAAACTCCTTGCGGACTCATCGTATTTAGCACTGGGGCCTCGGTTAAATGTGTTTTTAGTCGATCGAAACTTTCCGACAAAGTGTTCGACCATTCAACTCAACATCTTTTTGAAGTAGTTTTGTCAACGGTGCAGCTATCATCGAAAAGCCCTTTACAAAACGTCGGTAGTATCCGGCAAGTCCCAAAAAGCTCCTAACTTCAGTAATATTCCTTGGAGGTTTCCAATCGAGTATGGCCGAAATTTTGTTCGGATCCACCCTGACACCCGATGCGGACACCACGTGCCCCAAAAAGCTAACCTCTCTCAACCAAAATTTACATTTACTGAATTTTGCGTATAACTACTTGTCTCGTTAAATTTGTAATACTAATCTCAAATGCTCGGCATGTTCAGCTTCACCTTGTGAATAAACTAAAATATCATCAATAAACACAACCACAAACTGATCCAAGTATGGTCTAAATACTCGATTCATTAAATCCATAAATACCGCAGGGGCATTAGTGAGCCCAAACGACATCACTAAGAATTCGTAGTGACCGTATCTCGTTCTGAAAGCAGTTTTGGGTATATCCGAATCTCGAATCCGCAACTGATAATAACCCGATCTCAAATCTATCTTTGAAAACACTGAGGCTCCATTTAGTTGATCAAACAAATCATCAATACGCGGTAACAAATATTTATTCTTTATTGTCACTTTATTCAGCTGACGATAGTCGATGCACAACCTCATGGTTCCATCCTTCTTTTTCACAAACAATACTGGTGCACCCCAAGGTGAGAAACTTGGTCGAGCAAAACCTCTATCCGTCAATTCTTGCAATTGAGCTTTCAACTCTTTCAACTTGGTTGGTGCCATACGATACGGAGCTATCGAAATCAGCGTAGTCCCAGGTACAAGCTCAATGCCAAACTCTACCTCCCGAACAGGTGGTAAACCCGGTAATTCTTCGGGAAAAATGTCCGGGTATTCACAAACCACCGGCACAGATTCGGGTTTCCTTTCTAACTCTTTGTCATCAAGTACATACGCAAGGTATGTTTCACACCCCTTTTTCACATATCTCTGAGCGGTCATTGAAGATATTATCGTTGGCACCCCCTTTAAATCAGTAGACTCAACTTGAACTATCTCATTATTTGTACTCCTCAAATCAATGGTTTTCCTTTTACAGTTCACCACTGCATCATGTACGGTCAACCAATCCATACCCAGAATAACATCAAATTCGTCAAACGGTAAAAGCATCAAATCAGCCGAAAAACAGGATTCTCGGATTATTAGAAGGCATTTCTTACACACTTTATCAACAAGTACGTATTGACCCAAAGGGTTTGACACTCGAATTACGAACTTAGTAGACTCGACAGATAGAGTCTTACTGGATGCTAAGGTTTCACATACGTATGAATGAGTAGAGCCAGGGTCAATCAATGCAATCACACTAGTATCAAAGAGAGTGAAAGTACCAGTGATAACATCAGGGGAGGATGCCTCCTCTCGTGCGCGAATGGCATATGCTCTAGCAGAGTACGGGTCTCGGTTCAACAGTAGTATCGAGGCCCTCTCTCGACTACCACCCCTACCTCCTGAAATTCTCTGGTCTACCAGAGTCATCATTCCACTAGGTCTTGCACCTTGCATCCTATTCTTCTCATCAAGCTCCGTGCAATCTCTAATGAAGTGGTCCTTCGAACCGCATCCGTAATGAGCCCTCGTTAGTAGACTTACCCCAACATTCACCTATGTGCCGCCTTCCACATTGGAGGCATTCAGTTTCTCTTGGCGATTATTGCCCACACTAGCTACCAAGTAGCTCGAGTCCGTCGATGGTCGTGTTTCTAATGGAAGTTCCCGCAATGTCCCTCGATTTATTAGTGTCCTCCCCGAACTTCTTTACAGCCGAGAACGGAGCTTTACCCATCGATCTTTTACGATAGTCTCTAGCTTCAAATTCAGCCTTCTTCTTCTCCTTTCCAAGTTCTTCCGCCTTGCGTGCTCGCTCAACTAGTGTTACGAATTCTTTTATCTCCAAAATACCCACTAGTAGCTTTAAATCTTCATTCAATCCGTCTTCAAATCTCTTGCACATAGCAACCTCATCAGCCACACACTCCGGGCATACCGATCGAGTCTTACTTAACTCATGTTCAGATTCAGATATTGTCATACTGGCCTTGCTTGAGTTCCAAGAATTCCTTACGCTTTTGATCGATGAACCGTTGACTAATATATTTCTTTCAAATTCGCTTGGAAGAAATCCCAAGTAACTCGCTCGTTTGGGACTATGGAAATCAAGGTCCTCTACCAATAGTAGGTGAGTCTCGCAACAAGGATATAGCACACTTTAGACATTCATCGGTGTGCATGATAGTTCATCGAACACCGAATGGTGTTATCAAGCCGAACTCGGCCCTTTCGGCATCATCAAGAACTATGGCCTTGAACTCCTCGGCTCTGGCTTCCTAATCAAGTCTACAGTGGTTTACTCACCTCACAGGATCAATGGCGATGGCATTATGGGCTCTTGGGTGGATTATTCAAATTCGTGAATGGTTGGACAATGGAATGGTTCGCATATTATGCGACCCACTCATTCATCATGGTGAAGAAGGCTTGTTTTGTCCCTCATCCTGATTATTTGCAGATGACCGAGGTTCAACAGCGGTGTCCCTTGCGCAGAGCAGCCGCTACACTTTCAACATCATCCGCTAAGGGTCTCTACCCGGGTTCCATTTTCTAATCAAAACAAAAATTTTAACCGTTAGAAGTCATCACATTATTAAGCACTAACATTAAGGCATGTATAGCTAGAATCATACACGCTATGGTAGTCCTAGAACCGACTAAACCATAGCTCTGATACCAACTTTATTGTAACACCCGCACAGAGACCGCTGTTTGAGTCGACACGAGGGTTCGCAGACTTAAATCACTTATTGCACAGTCCATTTTAAATTTCAGACGAGTGGCTAATCTGCGTCATCGCTTTCCTTAAAAATCATATCTCGAGTTCCAAAAGTCGAAAACCAATTCTGAAATTTTTCCTGAAACTAGACTCATATATCCATCTAACAATTTTTTTCTTGAATTTTTGGTTGAGCCAATTAGTACAGTTTATTAGTTAAATTCTCCCCTGTTTCAGGGTTCGACCATACTGACCTTCAGGCATTACGACTTGGATATCTCCCTTTACAGGGCCTCAATACTAATGCCGTTTGTTTCTGTAGAAACTAGACTCAAAAAGGAATCTGTACATATATGGAACAACTCCTAATTATCTCTGGTTAATTTATAATGAATTTCCAAAGTCGGAATAGGGAATCCAGAAACCGTCCTGGCCCTATTTCGCAAAAACTTAAATATCTCCTAATATATTGTTCATATGATCATTTCGTTACTTTCCTATGAAAATAGATTCGTCAAGGTTCGATTACATAATTTATTCACTATTTAATTCCATTCCTACTATTTTTAGTGATTTTTCACATCCACGTCACTGCTGCTATCAGCATCCATTTTTAAGGTAGACTTTACCTATTACATAGTTTCCATGCCTCTTAATGAACATATACATTCAAGATGACTATAACATTATGCTCAAAACGTATATAAGCCATTTTCGCATGGCTATCCAAAGTTTTACATACCAAATTTCAACAAAACATAATAGCCTATACATGCCGAAATGTTCTCCTAGACCAACTAAGAAGAAAATACCAAAAGTTGCTAGTCGGTGTGATGACTTCGATAACGGTCCCGAATACGCAAAAAGTCGAGTCCAAGAAACCTAAAATAGGTGACAAGCAAACACCGAATGAGTATATAACTCAGTAATTCATAAGCATTACACTACCATCCATTAATAAAATTTTCACAAGAGGAAACAACAAAATGAGGCTAAGTACTCCATCCATACCGAACTATGCCATAGTTTCTTAGACCTTACGATTCAATCTCATTCCAAGTCCTACATTGACATTTCATATGCCATTCAATAGAATAATTGAGGCATTTCCATACATCATTTTATTTTCGTTACAATCATACAACTAAGCGAACTTTCACCTATTCCACGATGAACCTTATGTACGTGACTTCAATTATAATCATCACATAGGTTCAAAACTTACCACGCTCAACTCCAAATATAAACATAGCACCTATTAGCCATGAACTCAAGGTACTTACCCTTTCCGCTGTCCGAAATCGACTCGGTAAGGTCGCACCCTTAATATAAATAATTGATAGAAAATATATATAATGGGTTCGCACATAGTGCTTAATAATCAACCACGCACACTTAGTGCCATGTACTTTAAACTTGCACACTTAGTGCCATGCATTTCAAGCCCGCACACTTAGTGCCAATCTCACAACCGTGAACACTTATTGCCCGCACACTTAGTGCCAAAACCAGCCACTCTATACGCTTCACTTCCTTTTTACATTCGACAATTTCATCTCTACATATATATACATTTGTATACATTTCATCTCATTAACCACAATTGCATAGGTATTACGATCATTTAAATCAATACCAACTATATGCTTAATGACTTACCTTGTGTTGGGTAAAATAATTCCAAGTCGGCTACTCGATGACCTTCGATTTCCCTTGTTGGACGCCTCCTTTAGGATCTTGAGCTTAAACAAATAAATTAACTCATTCAACCGCTTTGCTACATATATTGGTATTCACATTTTAATGATTTTATGACATACGAACGGCATGGTAAAATTTTTATCTTGCTACCTTATGTTCTTAGCTATTCACTAATAACCCTATGCTATCGCCTCTACTATCAATAATTCAATAACACATGCATATATATATATATGTCCGAATGTGCAAAGCTTAGACTCAACATCACCTATGCTCTTAATTTGATGGCCGAATATGCATACATATATACATGATATCAACTATACTATCATCTTTAATTCACCTAAACACAAAATTTCATCTCATGAACACTTGACCGAATTCTTCCTAATCTAGCATGGCTTCACATATATTTATAACATCCTACAAATCCACATATACCACATTTCTACATAAATTTTCTTTTACTTTTCCACTACTTCCATTCACAACATCAAACGCACCATACACATATATCATTACAAAGCTTCACACTTAGCATGCAAATGACATCAACACAAATCCACCTTAGCTGAAACTTAACTCATCTTCATGCCTCATCACCACAACATCAAACATCAACCAAGAAGACAACACCCATGGCCGAATATCATCTCCATCCCATTGCAAAGATTTAAACCATGGGCTAGATAGAACTCAAACTAACAACTAAAAACATGCATGAATCTCATGGACAACATCAAACATACCTTAGTCTAGCAAACTACCATAGCTGATTTTCTCAAGCTCTCCCCTTCTTCTTAGAACATTCGCCAAGGAAGAAAAATGTGAAAGGATGGACACTTTTTTTTCCTTTGTTTTCATCATATTCCTTTTTTCATTATTTTATTCTTTCTAACATAACCACTAACCCAACATGTTTGCAACATGTTTCCACTCATAGCATGGCCGCCACCATGCTTAAATTTTGGGTAAATTGACATGCAAACCCATCATTTTCACAACATGCATTAATAGACCACTTTACATTTGCCTAGCACATTTCTAAATTTTCTTACACAAGTCCTATTTGATAAAATTCACTTACAATTAACAAAATCCAAACATGAAATTTTCACACATGCATATGTACATATAATGAGCATCAACTATGACGGTTAATTATTTTTATGACTCGGTTTAGCGGTCCCGAAACCACTTTCCGTCTAGGGTCAATTTAGGGCTGTCACATTGTGTCTTGAATATACATATGTATCCATAATCGATAATTAAATTATCTTTGAAAATTATATTTTATATCATGTTTTGGTATTAAAATGTATTCACTATATATTCATATGACTAGAACTTATTTTGGTATATGTGTATTATTTAATATGTTTCTTTTGGAGAATGGTATACAAATTTTGGTTAGCATTGAAATGAATGGGACATTGAGATATATGTTATTTATATGAATATAATGATATATAACTTTATAAATTTCAAGTTGATGATCCATTTATTTATAAACTATTAGTATGCTTTGAATGTTGAGTTCACATAGTCCATTTGAATATGAAATGAATTGTATTGGGTTATAAGTTAAGCATTAGATCTCTATATAAATATTTTTGAATTGAGTAATTGTATCGAACTATGTTATGTCCGGTAATACCTTATAACCCCAATTCGACGATAGAAACGGGTTAGGGGTGTTACATTTTATTGGTATCAGAGCTACGGTTTAGTCGATTCTAGGACTAACGTAGCATGTTTGGGTCTAGATATACATGCCATAAGTATTTACTGCGATAGTGTGATGACTTCTGAAATTTAAAAATGTGTTTTCGTATAGTAAATGGATCCTGATAGAGTTGTACCTGATGATGTCGAGAGTGTAGCGCCTGCTCCCGCGCAAGGGACAACGCCAATTAAATCTCGGCCGATCTCGAGTAGCCATGAGGGGGAGGCTAAACAAGCCTTCTATCAACTGATGAATGATTGGTTTACTCAATATATCCAAACTAACCCGGCTACACAACAACCTCCACCCCCAAATAATCCATCTCCGATACTTGTGGTACCTCCGAGATTGATCTGATAAGATTTGACTAGCCTTTTGTTGATAAAATCAGAAAAAATGGGGCTGAAGAATTCAAAGCTACTGATGATGATGCTGAGCGAGCTGAATTCTGGCTTGATAATACTATCCGTGTGTTTGATCAGTTATCTTGTACCCCGGATGAGTGCTTAAAATGTGCCATATCCCTGTTACGAGACACCGCATATCACTGTGGAATACACTAGTATCGGTGGTTCTGAAAGAGCGAGTGACCTGGGAATTCTTTCAGACTGAGTTTCGTAAGAAATATAACAGCCAGAGATTCATTGATTAGAAGCATAAGGAATTTCTCGAATTAAAACAGGGTCGTATGACTGTGACAGAATATGAGCGAAAATTTGTGAGACTCAGTCAATATGCCCGTGAGTGTGTTTCAACTGAAGCTATCATGTGTAAAAGATTCGAAGACGGTTTGAACAAAGACATTAAATTGTTGGTTGGTATACTTGAAATCAAAGAGTTTGTAGTACTTGTTGAGTGAGCTTGCAAAGACGAAGAGCTCCGGAAAGAGAAAAGAAAAGCTGACTTTGAAGCTAGAGATTCCCATAAAAGATCATCGGGTAAGACTTTTCACTCAGCATCGAAGAAGTTCAGAGATGATTCTAGTCGATATAAGGATACCGCGGGCTTTTGTAGACGAGATCGAGACCGACCCCCTGTGAGTTCACGAGCCACTTCGATAGCTAGTTTTGGTAATGTTCGACAAAATAGAGTCGAGTGCAAGCATTGTGGTAAATGGCATTCTGGAGATTACAGATTGCTTGATCGGTCTTGTTTTAAATGTGGATCGATGGATCATTTTATCTAAAACTATCTGATGTTAGCCGAGCAAAACACTGCTCAGAACACGAGACCGTGTAATATGTCAGTGCGAGGCAGACCACCCAGGCATTCAGGTAATGTCAGTAGCAGTCAGAGAGAGACAAAAGATATAGCAGTTCGATCTGAGGCTCGTGCGCCTTCCAGAGCATATACTATACGCGCCAGCGATGAGGCTTCTTCCCCAAATGTTATTACCAGTACTTTCACTCTTTATGATATTAGTGTTATTGCATTGATTGATCCTGGTTCGACTCATTCATATATGTGTGAGACATTAGTATCCAGTAAGACTTTTCCTGTTGAGTCTACTGAGTTTGTGATTCGAGTATCAAACCCCCTGAGCCGGTGTGTTCTGGTTGACAAAGTGTGTAAAAATTGCCCGTTGATGATTCGAGATTCATGCTTTCCGGCCGATTTGATGTTGTTACCTTTCGACGAGTTCAATATAATTCTAGGTATGGATTGGCTGACTTTGCACGATGCCATTGTTAATTGCAAAAGAAAGACTATTGATTTGAGATGTCAGAACAATGAGATTATTCGGATTGAATCTAATGATATGAGTGGTTTACCAGCAGTAATATCTTCTATGTTAGCTCAGAAGTATGTGAGAAAAGATTGTGAAGCTTACTTTGGTTATGTGCTTGATAGTAAAGTGACTGAAAAGAAGATTGAATCTATACCAGTTGTGTATGAGTATCTAGACATATTTCCTGAAGAATTGTCGGGTTTGCCACCTATCCGAGGGGTAGAGTTTGGTATTGAGTTAGTACCGAGGACGACTCCAATTTCAATAGCTCCATACCGGATGGCACCTACTGAATTAAAAGAGTTGAAAGCACAGTTGCAAGAGTTAACTGATAGAGGTTTTGCACGACCTAGTTTTTCTCCTTAGGGTGCACCAGTTCTATTTGTGAAAAAAAATGACGGAACTATGAGAATGTGTATTGATTATCGCCAGCTAAATAAGGTGACCATAAAGAATAAATATCTATTGCCACGGATTGATGACCTGCTCGATCAGTTGAAAGGGGCTTCAGTGTTTTTGAATATAAATTTGAGATCAGGTTATTATCAGTTGCAAATCAGAGACTCTGATGTGCCAAAAACTACTTTTAGAACGAGGTATAGACACTATGAATTTCTGGTTATGCTGTTCGAACTTACTAATGCACCTACTGTTTTTATAGATTTGATGAATCGGACCTTCAGGCAATATTTAGATCGGTTTGTGGTTGTGTTCATTGATAATATATTGATCTACTCCCGTGATCAAAAAGAACATGCTGAGCATTTGAGACTTGTGTTATAGACTTTGCGAGAAAAATAGTTGCATGCGAAGTTTAGTGAATGTGAGTTCTGGTTACATGAAGTTAGCTTTCTGGGACATGTTTCAGCATCAGGTATTCGGGTTAATCCGAGTAAGATTTCAGCAATACTTGACTAGAAACCTCTGAAAAACGTTTCTGAAGTCTAAAGTTTTCTAGGACCTGCTTGTTACTATAGATGATTTGTGAAGGGTTCTCAATGATTGTAACCTCGATGACAAAGCTACTACAAAAAGATGTTAAGTTTGAGTGGTCAAAAAAGTGCCAGAAAATTTTTGATCAGTTGAAAGCCCTTTTGACCGAAGCTTCAATGCTAGTTCAGCCAGAATCGGGTAAAGAATTTGTTATTTATAGTGATGCATCTTTAAATGGTTTGGGTTTTGCTTTAATGCAGGAAGGTAGAGTTATAGCTTATGCCTCGAGACAGTTAAAACCACATGAAAAGAACTATCCGACTCACGATTTAGAGTTGGTAGCTATTGTGTTTGCATTGAAAATATGGCGCCACTATCTATTCGGTGAAAAATATCATGTTTATTCCGATCATAAAAGTCTGAAGTACCTGATGACTCAGAAAGATCTGAATTTGAGACAATGTCGATGGTTGGATTTGGTAAAAGATTACGAGCTAGTGATTGACTATCATCCGGGAAAGGCTAATGTTGTTGCTGATGCTCTAAGTCGAAAATCCCTATTTGCTTTGCATGCAATGAATGCACATATGGTTATGTCAGATGATGGTACGATAATAGCCGAGTTAAAAGCAAGACCGTTATTTATTCAGTAGATTTGTGAAGCTCAAAAGGTCGATAATGATTTGATAGTAAAGTAGGCTCAATGAGATTCGAACGTTGATCTAGAATTTCAAGTAGATGCTGAGGGATGTTTGAGGTTCAGAAACTGAATATTCGTTCCGAGAAATATAGAGTTGATTCAAATGATTTTGAACGAAGCTCATAACAGTTGGCTATCTATTTCTCCAGGTAGTATGAAGATGTGTAATGATCTTAAACAGCTTTACTGGTGGCACGGTATGAAACGAGACATTTCTGACTATGTTTCGAAATTTTTAGTTTTTCAGCAAATAAAGGTCGAGCATCAGGTACCTTCTAGATTGCTTCAGCCGATTATGATACCTGAATGGAAATGGGATAGAGTCACGATGGATTTTGTATCCGATTTACCATTGACACTGAGCAAGAAAGATGCAATCTGGGTTATTGTGGATAGATTGACTAAATTGACTTACTTTGTTCCAGTTCGAACAGATTATTTGCTCAATAAACTTGCTGAGTTATATGTTTCTTAGATTGTGAGACTACAAAGAGTACCTATTTCTATTGTGTGGGGTAGAGATCTGAGGTTTACATTGCGGTTTTGGAAAAAACTACAAGATGCACTAGGTACTAAACTGCATTTTAGCAATACTTTTCATCCCTAGACAGATGGTCAACCAGAGCGAATTATTTAGATACTCAAAGATATGTTCAGATGTTGTATTCCCGATTTCGAAGGTACATGGGAACGATATCTACCTCTGATTGAATTAGCGTATAATAACAGCTTTCAATCGAGTACTAAAGTGGCACCTTACGAGGCTTTATACGGTCGTAAATGTCGTACACCAATGTATTGGACTGAGTTCAGTGAAAATAAGATACACGGGATCGATTTGATCAGAGAGACCAAATAGAAAGTGAAAGTGATCTGTGAAAGTCTGAAAGCCATATCAGATCGTCATAAATCGTATGCAGACTTGAAACGTAAAGATATAGAGTTTCAGATCGAGGATAGATTGTTTTTGAAAGTCTCACCGTGGAAGAAAATGCACAGATTCGGTCGTAAGGGCAAATTGAATCCGATATTTATTAGGCCGTATGAGGTTATAGAGCGGATTGGGAGATTGAGATTGAGAATAAGCTCGATATGACGTACGAGGAAGAACTGATTCGTATTCTGGCTCGTGAGATTAAAGAGTTATGAAATAAGAAAATTCCGTTAGTTAAAGTACTGTGGCATAAACACAAAGTTGAGGGAGCCACATGGGAGTCAGAAGATACAATGAAAGAGCGTTATCTGAACCTATTCACCGGTAAGATTTTTGGGGACGAAAATCCCTAAGGGGGGAGAGTTGTAACAGCCCGATTTAGACTCTAGTCGAAACGGTAGTTTCGGGACCACGAATCCGAGGCAGAAAAATATTTAAAAATTATTTTCTGTGTTTACGTTGTGTGAATTTATGCCTGTGAAATTTTTGTAATTTAATTTGGACGTTTAAATGTCTAATTAAGTAAAAGGATTTAATCATGCAAATTGAAAACTTGATTGTTTATTTTATAAGGACCGAATTGTTAATGACTTTGTAAGTTGAAGCATTTATGTTGCAAATCAACCTTTAGACTAAGTGATGGCAGAATGTGCCCTTATTATGCATGATTTTGTTATTAATTTTAAAAGGTTAAATATGTAAATAGGTAAACAAAATATATGATATAATATAACATAATTAAATTCATGTTCATAAGTTCATAACTTGATCGAAAATAAAAAGAAAGAAAAGACACAAAAGCTTTGTGATATTCGACCATGTCTCAAACTTGATTCAAGGTTAGTTTGGTTTCGGTTTTTGATAATTTTTTACGTTTTTGAGATCATTTCTTCGAGTACTATCCGACCCAAGCTTAAATTTTTTATTTTGATGTATATTTTGGGTTATGCCTGTAACACCCTTTACCCGAGACCGTTGCCGGAGTCGAGCACGAGGCGTTACCTGACTCAGCTTACTAATTCAGGGCATAAAAATTTTTTTTTAAAATTAATTTAGTTTCATTCATTCAACATGTCCTTTAAAAAGGGTCCTCGAGACCCAAAAACATGAAATTGAAATAGTTTGCGAACAAGCCGGAATCAATAAAAATTTTCCGATCACTTAAACAAATCAAAACAATTTATTTCATCTTTCATAAATAAACTGTCCATCTGCATCATAGTCACTAAATAAATCATAACTCGAGTTACAAAACTTGAAATTCAAATCCGTAAATTTTAACTAAAACTAGACTCATATATATTCTTACTAAATATTTTTCAGAATTTTTGATCTAGCCAATTAGTACAGTTTATTAGTTAAAGTTTCCCATGTTTCAGTGTTAGGCTGCTCTGACCTCTATTCACTATGAATTAATTTTCTCCCTATAAAGAATTGAAATAACCATGTCATTTATTTTTTAAAAGTAGACTCAATAAGGAAGCTATACATATAAAGTATAACTCCTAATTATTTTTGTACAATTTTTAGTGAATTTCTAAATTCAGAACAGGGGATTCAAAAATCACTCTAACCCTATCTCACCAAAATTTAAATATCTCGTAAAATACAACTCCTTTATTTACTCTGTTTCTTTTATATGAAAATAGACTCAATAATATTTAATTTTATCTCTCATTCACTATCTAAATCCATTTCTACTATTTTTACTGATTTTTGAAATTCACATTATTGTTGCTGTCCAATACTGTTTTAAAGCTAATTTCACCTTTTTCATGATTTCCATGGAATAACTAGCATTTAGGCATACATAACACCAAACATGTCCTTGATTAGCCATTCCAACAGCTAATCATTATCAAGCATTTACATACCATTCATCAGCCATATCATAAGATCATACACACAAAATGGCTACGATGCCATACATGCCATACTCAAAATCAAATGTCTAGCTAAACCAAAATAATCCTTGTGATAGTGTGCCCGGACCTCCGACGTACTTTACGATCCTCGAGTTAGCTTGAAAAAACTATAAAAAGAAGGAAAATAAAGGGGGTAAGCATTAAGCTTAGTAAGTTTGCATGCAAATAAATAACAACATTCATAAGAATTATCTTACTACTTGGCATGATACTACTTAATGCAACTTCATTAATTGTCATAGACATATTTTAAACTTCTTCACTTACTCACTTACTTAAATACTTACTTACTTAATCAAATTTATTAATACATCTTACTTACCATTTTCCTTATCAAGCATACATGAACGTTATGTACTTACCTTTGCTCTTCTAGCACGAACTTGTCTTACCTTACCTTACCTTGACATTCTTTTTAAATTTTCCCGTTGAACCACTTGGAATACTAAGGATACACGGGTACCTTACCATTGCCATGACTTCTCATGGTCTTACGTGGTATCCTTTTGAAACTTACCATTTCCATGTCTTGACATGGTTTTACATGGTATCCTTGCCTTATGAACTCACCAATGCCATGCCTTGGCATGGTCTTACATGGGACCTTTGCCTTATAGTAACTTATCAATGCCATGTCTTGACATGGTCTTACATGATATCCTTGCCTTAGAAACCTTACCAATTGCCATGCCTTGGCATGGTCTTACATGGTATCCTTAAACACTAATGTCATGACATTTGTATCCTACACATTCCTAAGGTTCAACCGGGACTTTCTGAAATTACTTCTCCGTCAATTCATGATTGAGTCTTCTTTGAATAATTTCATAAAATAAATATACACATGCTGGAAATTAAAAACATTAACATAAAACAATAGAATATTTCATATATTTACCGCAAACTTACCGCGAAACAAAATACGATCAACTATATCGATTTAGTCCACTATCTTTTTCTTTCCCCGGTCTAACTTCGGATTTCATTCTTCTTGATCTATAATAAAAAAAATTTAGCTTATTTAATACTCAAATTTATTAAAGCAGTCCTTGACTCAAACTTTGGCAAAATTATATTTTTGCCCCTAAACTTTTACGTATTTACACTTTTTCCCCAAGACTTGGAAATTAAGCTTCATCCTATTTTATTATGTTTTATGACATGCTGATCATTTTTCCCTTCTATGACAACATCAAATTCTCACTCTAGCATATACTTATGAACATTAGGTATTTTTACCGATTATGTCGTTTTATTCGTTTTCACGTAAAATCGCTTAGCAAAAGTTGTTTAACACAAATTCAAGCTTCATATTCTACCATAAAACATCAAAATAAACACATTTCACCTATGGATACTTTTCCAAATATAAACCCTAGGTTAAATTATTGCTAGAATAAGCTTAATCAAGTTACCGGGACTCAAAAAACGTAAAGAACATTAAAAACGGGGCTAAAACGGACTTACAATCGAGCTTGGAAGCTTGAAAAACCCTAGCTATGTCTTCCTCATTTGAAATTCGGCCAAGGGGTTTAGTATGGACAAAAATTGGCTTTTAATTTTGTTTTTAATTCATTTTAATAACTAAATGACCAAAATGCCCTTAATTAAAAACTATGGTGTTTTATCTTCCTTTAGGTATTTTTGTCCAAACTAGTATAATGGTCTAATTACTATCCAAGGACCTCCACTTTAAAAACCTATTACTCACAAGTACTTAGTACCTTTGTGAACTAGAACACACATTTTACAACTTTTGCAATTTAGTTCTAAATATCAAATTGGACCCTCTATCGATAAAATTTCTAAAGGAAATTTTCACACAATCATGCAATCATGCCATAGACCTTAAAATGATAATAAAATAAATTTTTCTACCTCGAATTTGTGGTTTCACAACCACTATTCTATTTAGACCCTATTTCTAGATGTTACATTTCTCCACCCTTTAGAGATTTTCGTCCCCGAAAATCTTACATGTGAAGAGATTTGGGTACTGTTTTCGCATAGCCTCTTCAGGCTCCCATGTAGCCTCGTCTAGCCCATGTATATTCCATTGTACTTTCACAAGTGCAATACTTTTGTTCCTTAATTGCTTTACCTCTCGAGCTAGAATCTTTATTGGTTCTTCACTGTAAGTCATGTCTGGCTGAATCTCAACCTCTGTCTGAGAAATCACATGTGACGGATCTAAACGATAACGACGTAGGATAGACACATGAAATACATCATGAATCTTCTCTAACTCAATTGACAAAGCTAACCGATATGCTAATGGTCCGACTCTCTCAATCACTTCAAACGATCCAATAAAACGTGAACTTAGTTTGCCTTTCTTGCCAAATCTGAGAACTTTCTTCCACGGGGATACTTTCAAAAACACTTTGTCACTAACTTGATACTCAATCTCTTTTTTCTTCAAATCTGCATACGACTTTTGTCTGTTTGAAGCTGTTTTCAAGCAATCTCTGATGACTTTTACTTTCTCTTTTGTTTCCTTAACTAGAACAATCCTGTAAATCTAATTTTCCTTAAGCTCTGTACGATACAAAGGTGTGCGACATTTACGTCAATACAAAGCTTCATAAGGTGCCATCTTAAAACTTGACTGATAACTATTATTGTAGGCAAACTCTACTAATGGTAAGTATTTTTCCCAACTGCCTTGAAATTCCAGTACACAGCATCTAAGCATAGCTTCAAGTACCTGAATAACTCTCTCTGACTGACCGTCGGTCTGAGGATGGAAAGCTGTACTAAAACTCAAATTTGTGCCCAAAGCTTCCTGTAATTTCTTCCAAAACCGTGAAGTAAATCTCGGATCTCTGTCTGAAATGATCGATAATGGTACCCCGTGTAGTCTGACTATATTTGAAATATACAACTTGGCCAACTTGTCAAGTGAATAATCAATACGAATTGGGATAAAATGAGCCAAATTTGTTAACTTATCAATCACAACCCATACTGCATCTTTCTTTCTCGGTGTCAACGACAATCCTGTCACAAAATCTATAGTAACTCGGTCCCATTTCCACTCAAGGACTAGCACAGACTGTAATAAACCTGAAGGTACCTAATGTTCAGCCTTTACCTACTGACAGATCAAGAATCTAGAAACAAACTCTGAAATTTCCCTTTTCATTCCTACCCATCAGTACATTTTCTTCAAATCATTATACATCTTTGTACTACCTGGATGAATAGACAAAGAACTATTATGTGCTTCCTGTAAGATCTTTCGAATAGGCTTATCATTCTTTGGTACACATACCCTATCTCTGAACATCAAACAACCGTCAGAACTGATCTAAAAATTTGACTCTATATCTGAATCACACTGAGCTTTTTTGGCTAACAACTCACAGTCATTTTTCTGAGCTTTACAAATTTCTTCAAGAAATATTGGTTTAGCTCTCAACTCAGCTAAGATAAAACCATCATCTGATAAGGCTAGACTAGTGTTCAAAGCTCTTAGTGCAAACAAAGATTTCCTACTCAAAGAATTAGCAACAACGTTTGACTTACCTGGGTGATAATCGATAACTAGCTCATAATCTTTAATCAATTCTAACCATCTTCTTTGCCTCAAATTCAAATCTTTTTGAGTCATCAAATGTTTCAAGCTTTTGTGATCAGTGAATAGGTGGCACTTCTTACCGTACAAATGATGTCTCCAGATCTTCAGCGTAAAAACAATGGCAGCTAGCTCTAAATCATGTGTCAGATAGTTCTTCTCATGTGGCTTTAGCTGTCTAGAGGCATAAGCAATTACCTTTCCCTCCTACATAAGTACACAACCAAGTCCATTCATAGACGCATCACTATAAATCACAAACTCCTTACCTAGTTCTGGTTGTACTAAAATAGAAGCTTTAGTCAACAATGCCTTTAACTTGTCAAAACTCTGTTGACACTTCTCAGTCTATTCAAACTTGACATCCTTTCACAGCAATCTTGTTAGCGGGGTAGCTATCATGGAAAATCCCTCTACAAATGGTCTATAATATCCGGCAAGACCAAGAAAACTTCTAACTTCTGATACATTTCTAAGAGGCTTCCAATCAACAATGGCTAAAATCTTGCTCAGATCAGCCTTGATACCTTCACCTGAGATAATATGTCCAAGAAAACCAACTTCTCGTAGCCAGAACTCACTTTGGTTGAACTTGGCATACAACTGAGAACTCACTTTGGTTGAACTTGGCATACAACTGATTATCTCTCAGAATCTGTAAAACTGTTCTCAACTGCTTTGCATGCTTAGTCTCATCATGAGCATAAATCAAGATATCATCAATAAACACAACTACAAACTTATCTAAGTACGGTTTGAAAATTCAGTTCATTAAGTCCATAAAAATGGCAAGAGCATTAGTTAAGCCAAATGGCATCACAAGGAACTCATAATGACCATACCTAGTCCGAAAAGTAGTCTTCAGGACGTCTGACTCTTTAACTCGCAACTGATAGTATTCGGATCTCAAATCTATCTTGGAGAACACAGTGGCTCCCTTCAATTGATCAAACAGATCATCAACTCTAGGCAATAGATACTTGATCTTTACTGTTACCTTATTAAGCTACCGATAATCTATGCACAATCTCATCGATCTGTCCTTCTTTTTCATAAATAGCACTGGTGCACCCCATGGTGAACTACTGGGTCTTGTAAAGCCTTTATCTGTTAATTCCTGCAACTGAGCTTTCAATTCCAATGGGGCCATTCTATAAGGAGCAATAGAAATGGGTGTGGTACCTGGAATCAACTCAATACCAAACTCAACTTCTCTAACAGTAGGCAAACCTGGTAGTTCTACCGAAAACACATCAGGAAACTCACATACCACAGGCACTGATTCAATTTTCAATTCTAGATCTTTAGTGTTCAACACAAAAGTAAGATAAGCTTCACACCTTTTTCTCAAACATTTCTGAGTAGACATAACAGATATCATGGCAAATGAACTATCTGACTCTTCTGAATTAACCCGAAGAATTTGACCATTTTCACATTTCAACTTAATGAATTTCTTTCAACAATTCACTATCACATCATGTGTAGTCAACCAATCCATACCAAGAATCACATCAAACTCATCAAATGGCAATAGCATGAGATCGGATGGAAAACAGTAGCCTCTAATCATCAAAGGGCAATTTCTACATACTTTATCTACTAATACATGCTTGCCTAATGGATTTGATACTTTAATCACAAATTCTGTAGATTCTATAGGCATAATCATACTAGGCATCAATTTCATGCAAACATATGAATGGGTTGAACCCAGGTCAATCAAAGCAATAACTCTAGTATCATGGAGAGAAAATGTACCCGTAATCACATCGGGGGAGGATGCCTCTTCGCGAGCACGGATAGCATAAGTCCTCACAGGTGCTCTAACATCTGGCCTCACTACTGAATCTCTAGATGAACCTCTATTACTTGCCCCAGCTCCCAGATTTCTCAGTGGTCTGCCTCTGACAGGAGCTTTGCCTGATCTTACACTCGGTATTGCTTCCCTTTTAATCATCTTGGGACACTCCCGAATAAAATGGTCTGGAGCACTACATCGAAAACGACCTGTCTCAAATGCTCAACACTGACCTGGGTGACGTCGACCACATCGAGGACACTCTGGTCTATCAGGCTGAACACTGCCAACACTTGCAATCAAAATGGTCTGAGCTTTCGGACTCATAAATCTTCTGCCTCTATTTCGGCTAGAATATCCAGCTAAAAAATTAGATCTAGTGGAGAACTCTCTAGGCCTCTTGGATGTAGAATGAAATGACTTACTCATTAGTCTTTTCTTCATATCTTGCGTCTCAATTTCAACTTTGCCCTTTCTTTTTAACTGCTCCTCAACCTTACAGGCTCTCTCAACTAGGATAACAAACTCCTTTATTTCTAGGACACCAACAAACAATCGGATATCATCATTAAGCCCATCCTCAAATCTTTTGTACATAATAGCCTCTGTAGACACACACTCTCGAGCATAATTACCGAGTCTAACAAACTCGTGCTCATATCCAGTCACTGTCATATTGCCCTGTTTCAACTCTAGAAACTCTTTTCTTTTTTGGTCAACAAACCTCTGACTGATGTACTTTTTACGGAATTCCTCCTGAAAGAAATCCCAAGTGACTCTCTCTTTCAATACAACTGATACAAGTGTCTTCCACCAATGGTAGGCTGAATCTCTAAGAAGTGATACAACACATTTCATACATTCCTCAGGTGTGCAGGATAACTCATCAAAGACTCTGATAGTATTCTCGAGCCAAAATTCTGCCTTTTCTACATCATCATCTTTTGTAGCTCGAAACTCTTCAGCTTATTATTTTCTGATTTTATCATCTGGTAGTTTTTCTCTTATAATTGTAACACCCCAAACCCGGCCTGGAAGTTTGGCTCGAATCTGGCGTGTCACGTTGAAGTGTTTTTTGAAAACCATGTTTCCATTAAAAACCCTTCTTAATAATTAAAAACTTATACCCTTTTTAAACCTTGTTAGAAAACCTTAGCTGAATAACATTCTTAACAACTTTGTAAAAATCCTGGCAGTTACGGAAGCTTAATTTAAAAATAATTGCGGTTACGTGATGTTTTGAACAATAGTAGTTGCTTTGGAAAACTGTGTTCTAATACTAGCAATTATAAGAACAATAAGTAAAATTTCAAATTTTAAATCCAGAAAATTGCAACGGCTTTACTACAACCCAGATAAAACATTTAAAAGTAATAATCAAAATTGTAACATAAACAATGTGTGTGGCTTCCTCCGAGCCCCTCGCAGCCTCGATCCGTCTAAGACTGGAAATTACTTGAAAGGTTAATAAACGGGGTGAGTTTACGAAAACTCAGTGTGAAATCCCTACTATAAAAGGAAGTCATTCATATAAAAGAATTAAAAGTCCGCCCCACCTTACTTACGGTTTCAATACCAATTGGGCCTTAGCCCATTATAACAGACAATACAGATGGGCTTTAACCCATTACGAATAAGAAACATTATCGAACTAGAATCGAATTAGAATCGATGATCGTGACGTAATCGAATCGAATCGAGATCGTAATGTAATCAAAACCGAATCGATGTCGTAACAAAATAAAAAATCGAATGCTAATGCAATCCCAACCCAATCCAAATTATAACCAACCGCTACACTCCACCGCACCAGCCCTACACTCCATGTGGGAATAGCTCAACCCACTCAAATTTCTACACTCCACAATTCAAAGATTGTTTGCTCGATTATCGATAAGTTGAGGCAAAGCCTCCAGTACGTGGGCAAGCCACTTTCGGTACTTCCTCCATCAATATAACCCATAACCCATGCAACATATATAAATGTCATGGCATACAACATACAGAATCAGAATGTCATGCCCATATTTGAATCAAACAGTCATAGTCAAGTCATTCATATCACCAACATATATTCACAATCAAACAGTCATTTAACACCCTAGGGGCAAAATGGTAATTTTACCCCACAAGGTATCTCGATAATTCCACCCTACAGGGGTATTGTAGTAATTTTACCCTACAGGGGTATTTTAGTAATTCTACCCTACAAGGGTATTTCAGTAATTCTACCCTACAGGGGTATTTCGGTAATTCTACCCTACGGGGGTATTTCAGTAATTCTACTCTATAGGGGTATTCGGTAATTCTACCTTACTAGGGTATTTTAGTAATTCTACCCTACAAGGGTATTTTGGTAATTCTACCTTATAGGGGTATTTCAGTAATTGTACCTTATAGTGGTATTTCGATAATTTTACAAATCGAGGATATTTGGGTAATTTTATAAACCGGGGGTACTTTGGTAATTTTACAACTAGGGGTTTTCAGTAATTTGGTAAACTAAAGTATTCTAAACAAGGATAACAATACGAATGGGCCTAAAGGCTATTCTCGGCCCAAATGGGCCCACATGCTCGTGTGGCCCTTTTAGCCCAAATTTAGCCACAGATATGAGATTCACCTAGCCTAGTCTAATATTTACTACACAATCAAACAACTTATCCAATTGGGCCCATAGGCCCATTGGGCCCACATGGCTCCTTTCAGCCCATCGCGGCCCGATGTAGCTATCCTATAGCTAGAGTAGTGAGAAATACACACCTGATTGGAGACTGGAGTTAATCCACGCTCCGAGCACTCTTAGCCGATGCCCAACCCAAACGAGCATGCCATAAAGCGAAAGGGATCAGCTAAGAAAGGTACCTTACTCTCCTCATGGTTCTCTCTATTTAAAGCCAGCTTCGCATCCACTCTTATGTTAGCTTCCCGATGTGGGATCCTCCATCATCGAGTTTAAATTCAACACCAACTCTTGCCACCTCTGCTAATGTAACAAATGCTCTTTGCTTGCCATGGGATTCGAACTCATGCCTCCCCTTAAATGCTCCACACGCTACTTGCCACTAAGCCACAAGGCCTTTTGTGTCACAATTTCTCCAACAATATTCTTAAGGCCTACCTACTACACCTAGGGTTTGATTCACCTTAAACCAAAATTTTTGCTAGAGTCCAGGTTTGAACCCAGGACTTCTCCAACATTTCTCAAAGACACTTAACCACTAAAACAAGCCTTCAACTACTGAAATTTTCATGCACAATGAGAATATTATAAGCTGCCTTCAACCGCTCCCATGCTCAAGGCCCAAAACTTCTAGGCCCAAATTCTGGGTGTTACAATAATCGTACCTATGACTGGGGGAGCTACATGGGTTGTCTGATGATCATGAGGGGCTGGAGGTCTAACAGCCGGATTCGTATGAACAAACTTGGCAAACCATTCATTCATAGCTTGGAAGAAGGCTTTTCGAGCCCCTCCTGCCTGACTAATTGTAACGGGACTTTCACTACTATTTGATGGCACCGTCCCTTCTGCGGGAGCGGGCGCGTTACTCTCTAGATCATCTGCACTAGCTTGTTCAGGATCCATAACTATAAAAGAAAACATTTAAAAATCGTCAGGAGTCGTCACACTATCAACACATAAGTATGGCATGTATAGCTAGACTCTTACTCATACTAAATATTTCGAGAATCAACTAAACCTTTGCTCTGATACCAATAAATGTAACACCCCTTACTCGAGACGGTCGCCGGAGTCGAGCACGAGGCGTTACCTCACTCAGCTTACTAATTTGGGGCATAAAAATTTTCTTTTAAAATTAATTTAGTTTCATTCATTCAATATGTCCTTAAAAAGGGTCTTCGAGACTAAAACATGAAATTGAAATAGTTCGGGAACAAACTGGAATCAATAAAAATTTTTCCGATCACCTAAACAAATCAAAACAATTTATTTCATCTTTCATAAATAAACTGTCCATCTGCGTCATAGTCACTAAATAAATCATAACTCGAGTTACGAAACTAAAAATCCAAACCCGTAAATTTTATCTGAACTAGACTCATATATCTTCTTACTAAATTTTTTTTAGAATTTTTGGTCTAGCCAATTAGTACAGTTTATTAGTTAAAGTTTTCCTTATTTCAGTGTTCGGCTGCTCTGACCTCTGTTCAGTACGAATTACTTTTCTCCCTGTAAAGAATTGAAATAACCATGCCATTTTTTTAAAAAAGTAGACTCAATAAATAATCTATACCTATAAAGTATAACTCCTAATTATTTTTGTACAATTTTTAGTACATTTCTAAAGTCAAAACAGGGGATTCAGAAACCACTCTGACCCTGTCTCACCAAAATTTAAATATCTCGTAAAATAAAACTCCTTTATTTATTCTATTTCTTTCATATGAAAATAGACTTAATAAGATTTAATTTTATCTCTCATTCACTATCTAAATCCATTTCTACTATTTTTACTGATTTTCCAAATTCACGTCATTATTGCTGTCCAATACTGTTTTAAAGCTAATTTCACATTTTTCATGATTTCCATGGAATAACTAGCATTTAGGCATACATAACACCAAACATGTCCTTGATTAGCCATTCCAACAGCTAATCATTATCAAGCATTTACATACCATTCATCAGCCATATCATAAGATCATACACACAAAATGGCTATGATGCTATACATGCCATACTCAAATTGAAACGTCTAGCTATACCAAAATAATCCTTGTGATAGTGTGCCTGGACCTCTGGCGTACTTTACTATCCCCGAGTTAGGTTGACAAAACTATAAAAAGAAGGAAAATAAAGGGGGTAAGCACTAAGCTAAGTAAGTTTGTATGCAAATAAATAACAACATTCATAAGAATTATCTTACTACTAGGCATGATACTACTTAATGCAACTTCATTAATTGTCGTAGACATATTTTAAACTTCTTCACTTACTCACTTACTTAAATACTTACTTACTTAATCAAATTTATTAATACATTTTACTTACCTTTTTCCTTATCAAGCATACATGAACTTATCAAGCATACATGAACATTATGTACTTACCTTTGCTCTTCTAGCATGAACTTGTCTTACCTTTTTAGCATAACTCGTCTTACTTTACCTTACCTTGACATTCTCTTTAAATTTTCTTGTTGAACCACTTGGAATACTAAGGATACACGGGTACCTCACAATTGCCATAACTTGTCATGGTCTTACGTGGTATCCTTCTAAAACTTACCATTGCCATGTCTTGACATGGTTTTACATGGTATCCTTGCCTTATGAACTCACCAATGCCATGCCTTGGCATGGTCTCACATGGGACCTTTGCCTTATAGTAACTTATCAATGCCATGTCTTGACATGGTCTTACATGATATCCTTGCCTTAGAAACCTTACCAATTGCCATGCCTTGGCATGGTCTTACATGGTATCCTTAAACCCTAATGTCATGACATTAGTATCCTATACATTCCTAAGGTTCAACTGGGACTTTCTGAAATTACTTCTCCGTCAATTCATGCTTGAGTCTTCTTTGAATAATTTCATAAAATAAATATACACATGCTGGAAATTAACAACATTAACATAAAACAATAAAATATTGCATTTATTTACCGCAAACTTACTGCGAAACAAAATACGATCAACTATATCGATTTAGTCTACTATCTTTTTCTTTCCCCGGTCTAACACTGAATTTCATTCTTCTTGATCTATAATAAAACAATTTAGCTTATTTAATACTCACATTTATTAAAACAGTCCTTGACTCAAACTTTGGCAAAATTATATTTTTGCCCCTAAACTTTTACATATTTATACTTTTTCCCCAATGCTCAAAAATTAAACTTCATCCTATTTTATTATGTTTTATAACATGCTGATCATTTTTCCCTTATATGACAACATCAAATTCTCACTCTAACATGTACTTATGAACATTAGGTATTTTTACCGATTATGTCGTTTTACTTGTTTTCACGTAAAATTGCTTAGCAAAAGTTGTTTAACACAGTTTAAAGCTTCATACTCTACCATAAAACATCAAAATAAACACATTTCACCTATGGGTATTTTTCCAAATATAAACCCTAGGTTAAATTATTGCTAGAATAAGCTTAATCAAGTTACCAAGACTCCAAAAACGTAAAGAACTTTAAAAATGGGGCTAAAACGAACTTACAATCGAGCTTGGAAGCTTGAAAAACCCTAGCTATGTCTTACTCATGTGAAATTCGACCAAGGGGTTGAAAATGGACAAAAATTGGCTTTTAATTTTGTTTTTAATTCATTTTAATAACTAAATGACCAAAATGCCCTTAATTAAAAACTATGGTGTTTTATCTTCCTTTAGGTATTTTTGTCCAAACTAGTATAATGGTCTAATTACTATCCAAGGACCTCCACTTTAAAAACCTATTACTCACAAGTACTTAGTACCTTTGTGAACTAGAACACACATTTTACAACTTTTGCAATTTAGTCTTAAATATCAATTTGGACCCTCTATCAATAAAATTTCTAAAGGAAATTTTCACACAATCATGCAATCATGCCATAGACCTTAAAATATAGTAAAATTAATTTTTCTACCTCGAATTTGTAGTTTCGCAACCACTATTCTGTTTAGGCCCTATTTCGGGATGTTACAATGCCGTTGATAAGAGCTTGAGATTTTTGTTGTGTGATGATGAAATATGAAAGATATGTTTTAGATTAACATGTTTTGCGTTGGATTTTTTGATGATTTTGAGTAATTAAGACTAAGTTGGAAAAATAATAAATTGAGGGATTAAAATGTGAAATAAATGAAATATATGGACTAGTATGAATATAAGGAAGATTCGGCCTAACTATGTTGTTGAGAGATTTTGTGTATTTTGTGATTTATACAATTAGGACTAATTTGTAAAAGTATTAAATATTAGGGGTAAAATGGTAATTTGCCCATTTATGTGTTGTTGGATTAAATTGAATGAAATTGTGTTTGAATGAGATTAATTTGAAATTGTATAGATCAAAACAAAAGAAATCACACTTGGATCGAGGAAAAGCAAAATAGTCGAATAGTCGTTTTACATTGTTCGTCGATATCCGAGGTAAGTCTTTAAGCAATTAAGCATCGTAAATTTTGAATGTAAATTAGTTTAATATGCTGATTTGGAATTCATAGAATTATAGCCGAATATGATTAAGCATGGAAATAGTGTATTTGAGTTTAATTCTACTGAGTTATAACATTTGAAAGTCTGTATGAACTATATGGAATATCTGGATTTTTCGATATATGAATTATTTATGAGACAACTTTATAATAGTGATATTCAGGGTTTGAGCCTAGCAAGCCTTGTACTGGTGAATTAAATTGGGCTTATGCCTAGTAGGCTTATTACCGGTGTATAAAATTAGACTTTGAGTCAGCAGGCCTTGTGCCGGTGTGAAATACAGCCTTAGGCCTAGCAGGCTTTATGTCGATGAATTATTATAAGTTTATGCTTAAAAGAATTTATGATAATGTGGGTTAAACGAGCTAAATGATCAAGTATGAGTTAGCTTGTTGTTTACTTGAGATAAGATAAATAAATAACTTGATATTCGTTACTAATTATGTGTGATACAAATGAAGATTACATGTGAATTTAGTATGTGTATTCGGCCTTGTAAATAAATAGTATGAATATTGTAGAATTGATTCTTGGATATGTGCATATATGTGATCATGTAAATTTGGCCATATAAGTGGTAAATGTACATGATGTTATGTTATGGTTCTTGAGCTTATATAAATGCGTATGTGTATGTTTGATTATGTTAAGACATTTCGACTTTGAAAGATGTATAATATTAGGTCAAATTGATTAAGTGAGCATTCGGATAAGGTAGATTTTTGTGTATGAAAATGTGTTATTTATCTCATTTGTAGGTTTGAGGTTAAGTTTGATAATGGTAATGAAATTTGGATTTGCTTAAAATGAGTTGATTATATCAATGGGATGTTTATTTTCTTATGACTTACTAAGTTATTATAGCTTACTTTGTGTTTTCTTGTTCATTCTGTTTTATAGATTTTGGATTCAAGTTACATGCTCGAGGATCGTCAGCAAAGTTTATCACACTATCAACCGTCATCAGTATTTTATAAATTACATTTTGGAACTATGGCATGTATAGGCTGAAATGCATTTTGGAATGCTGTATTTTGGTTTATGTATAAAGGCCATGCGAAAATGGCTTAATCTCTGTGCTTGAGTATGTTTTGGTTAAACAATGGTTTGAGTCTATTTTAAATTTTATGTCTTATACCTTGGATGATTAGAACTTGTGTTGTGTGTGTGCATATTGAGATTGGTTGATAAATGAAATGGTCATATTACATGTATAAATATGTTTGCTCAACTTGGACGCGGTTTGTATAGGAAAAGTTTTATATGAAATTTAGGTTATTATGTTAGGTTAACGTGCTATAAATGAGTTGTAATAAAGGATATATTATAATGACTGAATATGATGGGAGATATATTGTATGTTTCTTTTAAATATGGTTCATGGAAGTTGTGTCTTGAATTTACATATGTATCCATCATCGATGATTAAATTATCTTTGAAAAGTATATTTTATATCATGTTTTGGTATTAAAATGTTTCGCTATATATTCATATGACTAGAACTTATTTTGGTATATGTGTATTATTTAATATGTTTGTTTTTGGAGAATGGTATACAAATTTTGGTTAGCATTGAAATGAATGGGACATTGAGATATATGCTATATATATGAATATGATGATATATAACTTATAAATTTGCAAGTTGGCAAATCCATTTATTTATAAACTATTAGTATGCTTTGAATGTTGAGTTCACATATTCCATTCGAATATGAAATGAATTGTATTGGGTTATAAGTTAAGCATTAGATCTCTATATAAATCTTTTTGAATTGAGCAATTGTATCGAACTGTGTTATGTCCAGTAATACCTTATATGTAACACCCCAAACCCGGCCCAGATGTTACGACCGAATCCGGCGTGTCACATTGAAGCGTTACTAGAAAAGTCATGTTTTATCTAAAGTCTTTCTTAGTGTTTAAAGAATATCTTCGTTAAAGATTAAAGTGAATGGAAACTGTGCACCAGGTAGGATGCCAGAAAAGAGGAGGTGAGTCAATTAGACTGCTTAAGTACCTAGCTCTTCACGGATCCAATCCTAGACATGCACACAACCATTGCTACACTTTAACTGAGTGATTGTTCAGGGAAAACCAATTCGTTTAAAACCATTTGAAAAGGTTATTAATTTTGAAAATGTTTTCGTTGTGGAAGCCTTGCTTTGTTATCATGATATTTTGAAATCAAGTAACCTTTTTAAAACGCGCCCTAGAGCTATTCAATTTCAAACAGTTAAAACGATATCATATCTAAGCTCACAAAACATACTAAAAACAACTAAAAATAATTAAAACAACCTTATTACAAATTAAAACCCGAAAACATAAAGGAAATAATCTAAAATAAAAGTGAAGGTATAAAAACTTATTTTAAACAGTCCATATGGCCACTCTGAATCCCTCTAGCTCCAAGTCCACCAATCTAAGGCTCACCTGCAAAGATGGGAAAAAAGGGGGTGAGTTTGGAAAACTCAGTGTGTAAAGTATCCCAACCAGAGTCCAAATCAGTTCAAGCCTTAGCCCATATCAATATTAATCTGGGCCTTAGCCCATATCAATATTAATCTGGGCCATAGCCCCTTACAATATCAGAGTATACTGGGCCTAGCCCATATCAGTATCAATCTGGGTCGTAGCCCTATTACAAGTCGAGATATATTGGGCCTTGCCCATATTAACACAGTTGGGCCCATTTCAATACAGTTGGCCCATAACAAAGCAGTCTCATATGATTAACACATGATAGCCCCATCCAACCCTGCACTTGCCTCCGTCCATCCCTACACTTCCTGCGGGGAATAAATCACCCACTCCATCCTTACACTTACAGTGTTAGCACCGGTTGCGGCACTAACTATAATCCGCAGCAAAGCTGCTTACATCAGAATATGTGGCATAGCCACTAGAACGGGTTCTTCCTCCACAACAAAACCCAACCCCATGTAGTATGACATGTATGCAGAATATATATAATTAACAAGGCATGCTTCAGAAAGACAGTCAGATTAAAGCGTAAGAACAGTTATTTACCCTCGAGGGGCATAATCGTAAACTTACCCCTTTAGGGGTATTACGGTAATTCTACCTTATAGAGGTATTTCAATAATTTTATCAGTCTTTTTAGGGTTTTATGCTCATTACAGTTATTAACGTATTAACAGAAATACTTACCGAGCATTTTTACCGAATTGGGCCTATTGGCCCATTAACCCGATTTTGGCCCATTAAGCCCAAATATACCAAAGTGCACAAAATTGTGCACTCTGTAATCTTACCGTTGAAGTTACCAAAATTATCAATACAAACAATCCCACGAGCGCTCGCATGCTCGCAAGTTCTAGAAATGCCAGCTTTTCAGCATTTTGGCTTTTCGGCTTTTGCCGATCTAGTCTACTAGTGGGTATCGTTTACACACCTGATTTGCGATAACTGCTACCGAAATCTCCCACGATATCCTACAATCATCACTAGACATATCAGATCCAAAATACAATGGCAACCATCATAAACTCACTTACCATAATCAGCCATCCATACCTATGGCCCTTGAGATCCTACCTTTGCCAAAACTAGAGACTAGATCTAGATCTAATCATTCCACTTGTCCAAGCCTTCGATTAGAAGCCTCTAGATCACACTAACACCAAAACAAATCAATTGTTACAACCCTTAGAGTCTTAAGCTCCAATTGACAGCCTCCCTATGCCTTTAGGGATTTTGGCTTTTCTAAAACCCGAAATAAAGAATAGATCTGAGTGCTTACCACAGTTTCTTTCAATCAAAATGATTCCACTTCAATTTCTACTCAGATCTGATACAGATCCAACCCTTAAACGTTAGCAGAAATTGAATCTTAGAGATCTAAAGATTCGGCTATATGTCCCTAAAAACTATGGTGTTTTCGGCTTTTGGAACTGTGAAGAGGAAGATGATTTGGTATGGTGGTTTTTGTAGTGGTACTGTTGACAGAGGTTGAGGTTTAGAGGATGTGAAAATCGACTAAAAGAGATGAAGAAATCGGTACAAGAAACAACTTTTTGGATTTTGGCTTTTATGGCAATCGGATATAAAGGTTTAGAAAAGAATGGGAATGAAAGAGGAGATGAGTAGAATGGTAGGAATGTTTCGGCTAGAGAAGAAAAGAAGGAGAAAAGAAAATAGAAGAAGAGAGGAGAAGAGAAGGAAGAATTCGGCACTCAGGAGATCTAACTTTGCATTTTTGGCTTTTTATGACATCTTGAAGAGAATAGAATGAAAGGGAAGGCTCTAGGTGGCTAACCCTAATTCGGCAAAACAAAAGGAAAATAAAGCTTGCCCTAATGGCCATTCAGACCCACGGCCCAACCTTCCTAAAGCCCTGGCCGAATTTCCACTTAAGCTCTATCACATGCCCGGCACATGCACAAAAAAAAAATAAAAGTAACAATACGCTTAGCTTGTGACTTGAACTCTGGCTCCCCCTGAACATCCACACGTCACTCCCTAAACACCTAGGTGGCACCACATGCCACTTTACCACAGATCTTTTTGTGTCCTATTTTACCACTTCAATTTTAAAAGCCCATATCGCTAGAACCCACTCTCTCCCAAATTAAAAATTCAAGAATTGCCTCGAATTAAATTTACTCTTGGGGCTTTTAAAGGCCCACCAACATACTCAGACCTAAATTATTAATAAGCCCTACTGCCCAGATTTTCTTAAGTGGCAAAATTTAAGAATTTTGATAAAGCTATGGGCAGAGCCCTGGACCTTTTTCCCACACCATAAACCCTTCGTAATTTATTTAATTACTACACTAAACATACAAAATAATAATAACAAAAAGAATAGTAGTGATAACATCCAAATTATTCGGGCCGTCTTTTACCAGAACCCAGACTCAAGGCCCAATACTTTCAGGCTCAAAAATTGGGGCGCTACATTATAACCCCAATATGGCGACGATTACGGGTTAAGGGAGTTAAGTTATAGATGCTTGAATGGAAAGTCTCTTGTTCATTTTGTGAATGTTGGCTACACGATTAATCGTATTTGATGGAAGCCTAAATTTAGCTAAATTAAAAAGCTAAATCAATGTTTTTTTTGGAAGATTGAGAACCTCAGAAATGTGATAGTGAGTGGTAAACTAAACGAGTACTGTGTGAGATGACTTTTGATTTTGATTTATATTATTATTACTCTGAGATAGAATTCGTGCAATGAATTATCCAGAGCTTGTGCAGAAAATGTTGTAAGAAACCCAGTAGTTGTAACAACCTGATTTAGACCCTATTCGGAACAGTAGTTTCAGTACCATGAATCTGAGTCAGAAAAATATTTAAAAATTGTTTTCTGTGTTTATTATTTGTGAAATTTTCGTGCTTTAATTTTGTCGTTTGAGTGCCCAATTAAATAAAAGGGCTTAATCGCGTAAAATGAAAACTTGATAGTTTAATGTGTAAGGGCCGAATTGTTGTTGTCTTTTTAAATGGAAGTATTTATGTTGTAAATAGTCCATTGGTTATATGAGTGGATGGTTGTAGACATGTTTTATATGGTTTTCTATTTAAATTTTAAAAGTTAAAATAGTAATTAGCATATTATAATGAAATTAAATAAAACAATCATAAAATAGCCATGCATTTTAATTCATTATTGACCGAAACTTAAAGAAAATAAAGCTTTAGAAAGTTTCAAGCAATTGGCACTTTGGAAGCTTGATTCAAGGAAAGTTTTTGTTCGGCTTTTGATAATTTTTACGTTTTTGAGATCGTTGCTATGTTATCTACAAAACCCATGCTCAAGTTTCTAATTTTGGTGAATATTTTGAGTTATGCCATTGATGAATATTTGAGTTTTGTGATGTTAGTTGGTGAAATATGAAAGATATGTTTTTGATTGATATGTTTTGTATTGGAATTTTTGATGATTTTGAGTAATTAGGACTAAATTACAAAAATAATAAATTTAGGGACTAAAATGTAAAATAAATGAAATGTATGGACTTGAATGAATATTAGGAACATTCGGCCTAAGCATGGTGTACTCAAATTTTGCATGTTTTGTGTTTTATGCAATTTGGACTAAATTGTAAAAAATGTAAAATGTTAGGGGTAAAATAGTAATTTTACTATTTATGTGTTTTTGAACTAAATTGAGTGAAAATATGTTTGAATGAGTTTAATTTGAATATGTTTAGATCAAGAACCAAAGAAATCGGATTTGGATCGGGGAAAAACTAAAGTTGTCGACTAGTCGTCCCGTTCCGTTTTTCATCATTCGAGGTAAGTTTATAAGCAAATAGATATCGTTAATTCTAATTATGTATGAGTTCATATGCTGAAATTAAACTATGAGAAATTTTATATTTAAGAGCCGAATGTATATGTGCAAGGGAACTAAGTTTATGAGCTCGTTTCGACTGAATTTGTAACAGCTCGATTTAGACCCTAATCGGAACGGTGGTTTCAGGACCATGAATTCGAGTAAAAAAATATTTTAAAATTATTTTCTGTGTTTATTTTGTGTAAATTTATATCTGTGAAAATTTCGTACTTTAATTTTATCGTTTGACTGTCTAATTAAATAAAAGGGCTGAATTGATGATGTTTTTATTTCACGATGTATTTATGTTGTAAATAAACCATATTAATAAGCTAAGAACAGTAGTAACCTTAATGAACATGATTTTCTTATTATATGTCAAAGGTTAAATATGTAAATTATGTAATAATATGTATATAATAAAACATATAATTAAAAAAAATCAATGTTCATATTGTTATTTCATGGCCGAAATACGTAAAGAAAGAAAAGCAAAAGAAGCTAGGGTATTTGGCACTTTGGAAGTTCAACCAAGGTATGTAACTAGCTTGATTTTTGATAATTTTTATGTTTTTGAGATCATTGCTAAGTTATCTACAAAACCCATGCTTGGATTTTTGGTATTGATGAATATTTTGAGTTATGTCATTGTTGAAAGCTTGTGATTTTTGTTGTTTAATGATGAAATATGAAAGATATGTTTTGGATTAACATGTTTTGTATTAGAGTTTTTCATAATTTTGAGTAATTAGGACTAAATTGCAAAAATAATAATTTGAGGAACTAAAATGTGAAAAAAATGAAATATATGGACTTGCATGAACACTAGGAACATTCGGCCTAACATGGGTATGTTGAGATTTTGCATCTTTTGTGTTTTGTGCAATTTGGTCTAAATTGTAAAAAGTGTAAAATGTTAGGGATAAAATGATAATTTTCCCATTTATGTGTTTTTGGATGAATTTGATTCAATTTTTGATTAAATAAGTTAAATTTATATTAATTTAGATCAAGAAAAGAGAAAATCGGATTTGGATTAGGGGAAAACTAAAGTTGTCAACTAGCCATCCCGTTCCATTTTTCATCATCCGAGGTAAGTTTATAAGGAAATAGACGTTGTTAATTTTAGTTAAATGCGAACTATATATGCTGGAATGAAATGTGTGAACATATATTTACAATTTCCAAATGTATACAAGTTTGGCAACTATGTTTGTGAGTTCAATTCGACCGAGATATGACGTCCGAAAGCCCCGTTTGAACCTTAGGAGTAACTAGGGTACATATGTCATGACATAGGATTCCAATATGTGATGTACGAGTAAGACCACGGTATCGATATATGTGTGCGAGTAAGACAACGTTTATACATTGGCATCGATATGTGACTTCGATATATGTGTGCGAGTAAGACCCTGTCTAGGACAGTGGCATCGATATGTGATTACATGTAAGACCATGTCTGGGACATTGGCATTGTACAATATGTGTGATTATCCGAGTGTCCTATCCAAGTCCGAATGGTTCATCGAGCAACGATAAGTGTGATCGAATGTGTAAATTGAGCTAAAATGATCAGGTATGAATTAGTTTATTTCCTACTTGAAATAAGGTAAGTAAGTTACTTGATAATTGTTGTAAGTCTTTTATGAAGTAAAGGAAGAATGTATGTGAACATGATAAGTGTATTCGGCTTTGTGAATAAATGATATGAAAATTATGGAATTGATTCTTGAATATCTGTATATATGACCATGTATATTCTGCCACATAAGTAGTATATGTACTTGATGTTATATTATGATTATTGAGTTTGTGCATATAGGCGTATGTATATTTGGTTATATAATGACATTTTGGTTTTGAAAGTTGAATGATAATTTGTTATTTTAATTATATGAGCATTCAGCCAAGGTAGCATTTGTGTATGAAAATGTATTATTTACGAAATTTGTAAGTTTGAGACTAATTATAGTAATGATAATATAATTTGATTTAGTTTAATTGAATTGATTATATCATTGGGTTGTTTATTTGCTTATGACTGATAAACCATAATTTATACATATTTTTATCCCATGCTTAGCACATTTATGGATGATTTCTCCTTAGATTTGGAGAATTCGATGCTCCTAATCCTTTAATTTCATGTTTTATACTTAGGTGAGCATATGAGAATCAAAAGAGCGAGAAACGGGCCGAAAACAAAGAAAATGGACCAACATAAGAAATCAACACGGCCTAGACTTCCTCACACAGGTAGTCCATACGGCCGTGTCCATTTGGCAGAATTGAAGCACGACTTACACGGGTAGACCACACGCCCGTGCCTATTTAACAGCCTTAACCATGGTCTGAAGCAATCGCACACGGGCGTGTCCCTCTCGAGCCCAAGTATAGTCCTATTCGGAAAAGACCACTTTTGAGGGCTCTTAGGCATTCTAAAGCCTATTTAAACACCTAAGGAGGCACTAGAAAAAGACTCGCAGAGTAGGAGTCAAGGAATTACTCAAGGAAAGCCGATTGATCCGTCTCAGAAGTCGGATTCATCGTCAAGACTAAAGATCCCCCTTCAATTTCCTTCAGGAGTTTTGGGTTTTCTTTATGTTTTGTTATCTTCATTCTTTTGAGATGTTTTCTTTCATAATTATGAGCTAAAACCCCTAAATACCTAAGGGGAATAAAACCTAAGACGGATCTTGTTATTATTATCTGAATTGTATAATAAATATTTGACTTGTTCTTAATTATGTGTTCTTAATTCTTGTTTTAATATTCCAGGATATTGATTCAAGTTAATGCGCTTATTCAAAGGAGCAAAAGTCCCTGTCTAAGAGTAAATTTGTCATAATTAAGCGCAGTTGATTGCACGACTAGAGATAGGGTGATAAGATTTTGCCAAATTATGGTGAAACCTAATAAGGGAGTCCATAGATCGAGTTAATGCAACACTAGGGTGTTAATTAGAAAGAAATTTCAATTAATCAACCTAAGGTTAGACGTTATTAGTCTCAAGATAGATAATAATATAACTTAGGGATTTCTACAGATCAATTCAAATGAATAAATCGTCTAATTCAGAGTCAAATAACAAGTGAAGTCTAGCTGGATTTTTCCTTGGGTATTGTCTTCATCAATCGAGTTTTCCCAAAAGCTTTTTCCCAATTTTCTCTCTATGCACCCTTTGTTTAATTAATTAGTTTGGATAAACAAATCCCTTAATTTTTAGGCTAGATAATAAAAAGAAAGTAATTACTAGTACTCTTGGTTCCTTTGGGTTCGGCAATCCAATCTTGCTAAAGCTATACTACTATTCGATAGGTACACTTGCCTTCATCGTGATAATAGTTAGTTTCAAGAGCGATTAATTATAAATTTTTAAAACCTGTCACGAATATCACGTATCAATGACTTACTAATCTATGTAAGCTTATTGTATGTGTTTGTGTTTGCCTCTGTTTTATAGATTTTGGAGTCAATTTATGAGCTCAGGGATCGTCAACAAAGTTTATCACACTATCAACTATCTTCGGTATTTTATAAGATGAATTTTTGAACCTATGGCATGTATAAGCTGGATTGTACTTTTGAAATGTTGTATTTTGGTCTATGTATAATTAAAGCCAATCAAAAATGGCTTAACTTCTATGCTTGAGTTCGATTATGATTTAATTATGGTTTAAGTCCATTTTGGTTATTATGCTATGTGCCATGGATGATTAGAATTTGTGATATGTGTTTGTGTATTGAGGTTGGTTGATGATTTTGGATGTGGTAAGAATGAATTGGTTATGATGTATATTTGGTTTTTGTTTAAGCTTATTTTGAAAGTGTACCCAAGATATATGATGTTTGTGAAGTTCGTTATGTGTTTCAGTCATATGGTATATAATGGTTGTAAATCGAGCTAAGGTAAATTTGGTGTTCACTTCTGGACTATATTAATGATATGTATGATACTTGATCTGTTGTTTTGGTAAGTCAGACATATTGGGACTTAAATTTATATAAGGAGATTGGATTAATGACTAAAAGATATGTGTGCTTGGGTATTTGATCATGATATGTTAGTTGAGCTCTTATATGTTTTCACATGTATATGTATATGGCTATATAAATTCATTAGTTATTTGTAAGCTTACGAATATGTACAAATGAATTGTGTTAGCCGTATAGATAAGGAAAATGAAATGGATTTTATATATAACCTTCGGTAATGTTGGTTTTGTTTATGAATTTGGGTTATGTAATACCCCAAACCTCGCCTAGACGTTATGGTCGAATCTGGTGTGTCACATCAAAGTGTTTTTCAAAACTTGATCTTTCCGGTAAGAATCCGTTACTGAATCTAGATCCTTTTAATATTATTTAACAAAAGTTCTCGTCAAAACGTTTACCAATTTGTTTGCCTTTGGTATATCGCTTCAATTTAAACTGCGGAAACATTTTGAAAACTTTGTTGTTGAAAGCTCGTGTTCTTTAGAAAATCGTGCTATTTCCAAAACTCGTGTTTTCCTAGACTAGCAGTTTAGTATAAGAAATCATAATCCAAATTAAAAATTAAAACCCACCAACGGCTTTATTACATAAATTAAAACCCAAAATGAAATCTAATTGCAAATAAAAGAAATAGAAGTAGTAGTGTGGCCATCTCCGAGTCCCTCGCAGCTCCAAACCATCTAAGCTTAGGGATTACCTGTATAGTTAGAAACGGGGTGAGTTTACGAAAACTCAGTGTGTAATCCCCATAACAAACAAATAGTGAATAACACAGTATCAGTATAGTCTGGGCCAAAGCCTTATTCAATAGGAACAATATCCGACAGTCAGGTGCAAGCAAGTAAGAGAAGAAGGAATGGCGGGGCGAAAGAGCTACCTGGAAGCTAGTTACAATTGTGCACCAAGGAGGGCTGTGGGTGTGGAAGGGGCCTCCTCTTTGCTATTGAAGCTCTCGATCTGATCTTAGCCTACTCCTCCTCCCCGATGCGGAACATCTTTTCTTATCTACTGGGCAAGGGCCTACGGGGACTTTACGGCAGAGTACTCGGAAGGACGTTGAAAAAGAAAGGCGTTTGGGAG
The DNA here is from genome assembly GCF_025698485.1 of Gossypium arboreum. Taxonomy (NCBI): domain Eukaryota; kingdom Viridiplantae; phylum Streptophyta; class Magnoliopsida; order Malvales; family Malvaceae; genus Gossypium; species Gossypium arboreum. Next base: position 52,133,809 of record NC_069079.1, read on the forward strand.
GAGACGGCCCGAGTGTAGATAGCAGATGGCTACAGCCGGCTAGACGACTTACTCTACAAAGACGGTAGACTATGTCGGGCAAAGAAAGGCGTCTCGCGGTCCTTCATGACGCCTGTGAATTACTCTCTCGAAGGAAAACTCTCCTTTTGCCTCGGAGTTATGTTGTCAAAACAAGGTACCCTTTCCATACACTGGGCGTAAGCCCTATACAGTAGCAGTGTGGGCCTAAGCCCAATGCAGTAACAATACAGTATGATGTAATACAATTATGCATCCCACCCAAATCCAACCAGCACACCACCCGTACCAACCAACATACCATGTGGGGATATAAATCGACCCACCCAGCCAGCACACCAATATCGCAAAGAAAGTCGCCAGAATAATAAATGTGGCAAAGCCACCAGTATCAGTAATTGTGGCAAAGCCACCAGAAATAGTGAATGTGACATAGTCACCAGTACAGAACTTCCTCCATATCAAAATCCCTACCCCATGTAGTATGTCGTGCCATAAATATTATGTGTATGCAAAGTCATACTCAGTGCAATCATATATGTAAATCCTAAGCACATCAGTCATACGGAACATAAGGGCATAATTGTCATTTTACCATATAGGGGTATTATGGTCACTTTACCCCACAGGGGCTTTATGGTCATTTTACCCTACAAGGGCATTACGGTCTTTTTACCTAGTAGGGTATTTTAGTCATTTCATCCTACAAGGGTGTTTCGGTAAATCTACAAACCAAGGGTATTTCAATAATTTTGCAAAGCAATGGTATTTCTATAATTTTTGAAAGTCAAGGGTATTTCTGTAATTTTCCAAATTAAGGGTATTTCGATACTTTTCCAAATCAAGGGTATTTTGGTAACTTTACAAATCGAGGGTATTTCGATAATTTTACAAGTCGAAGGTATTTCGGTAATTTTACAGGTCAAGGGTATTTCGATAATTTCACAAATCAGGGGTATTTTGGTTACAAACCAGGGTATTTTGGTAATTTTGTAAACCAAGGGTATTTTGGTAATTCTACCCTACAGGGGTACTTTAGTAATGCTAGCCTACAGATATGAGATTCACATAGTCCAAACCAATATTTACTACACAATCATATAATTTATCCACTTGGGCCCATGGGCCCATTGGGCCCACATGGCCCATCTAGGCCCATCATGGCCCAAAGTAACCTAAGCCCACGAGAGCACTCATGATGACCTCAGCCATCACGTCAAAGCTCCCACACGTGCACTCGCATGCTCGTGTAGCTGCCATTGTCGTGTGACCGGTATTTCGGCATTCCGGCATTTGCCGTTCTACAGCTAGAGTGGTGTGAAATACACACCTGTTTATGAGAATGTGCGAAGTCCACGATCACCAACCTTGGCACATCCTATATTTCGTCTTCCCTCCTAATTCATCTGGTTTTTCTATATTTAAAGCCAGCTTCTCACCAATTCCCATGTTAGCTTCCCGATGTGGGATTACTTAAGTAACCATTAGTAAAATTCCTTATTTTCTTATGACCACCTCAACCATAGAGTTCCAGTCGAACTCCACCTCCTATGCAAATCAAATAGACAAATAAATACTCCATTGCACATCCCAATACTTGAACCTTAGACCTCACAGTTATACAACACGCCACCTTGCCACTCCACCACAGGCTCTTTCTGTGTTAAAAACATCCATAATTAACTTTAAGACATATGTGCCAGCGTCCAAATTCACTTAAGAGAAAAACCAAAATGAATTATAAGAGCCAAGACTTGAACCCAGGCTCCCTTGCAACCTCAATGACGCCACAATCACTAGACTACATGTTTCCTTGTGTCATTTATTTAACACAATAATTTAAAAGGCCATCATCCAAGCATCCAGGGCTTTATTCACTTGATACCAAAATTTTTGCTAAAGCCAAGGTTTGAACCCAAGATTTCTCCAACACCTCTCATGGCCATTAGCCACTAAAACAGACATTTAATTGTGTCATTTCATTGCACAATTAAATACCTATATACAACCTCCTTACAGACCCACACTCAAGGCCTAATACTTTTAGGCCCAAATTCTGGGTGTTACAGGTTATTAATTTGTATAGGGATGACATGAATTATTTGAGCATAATGATACTGATTAATTAAATAAGGTAACTTGTTTGATTCATAGTTATAATTTCGAATACCATAGTTATTAAATAACTATATGAATTGATTGTTGGTAATTATGGAGCATGAGTGTATATGAGCATTAGCTATAAAATTGTTTTGACACTCTGATAATAAGTAAGTTGGTTGATATATGCTCGGTATGTGATATGTATTTTAGATTAATAATTTGAAATTTTAAATAAGATGAGAGTACTCATGTGACTGATTTATTAAATATAAATTGTTTAATTGTCTGTTTTGAGTTGTGTTTGATCAGTAATGCCTCGTAACCCTAATATGGCGACGGATATGAGTTAGGGGTGTTACAGAATTACAACGTTCGAAAGCCCCATATGAACCTTAGGAATAGTTAGGATACATATGTCATGACATAGGATTCCGATATGTGTGCGACTAAGACTACGTTTTATACGTTGGCATCGATATGTGACATCGATATATGTGTGTGAGTAAGACCACGTTTTATACGTTGGCATCGATATGTGACTTCGATATATGTGTACGAGTAAGACTACATTTTATACGTTGGCATCGATATGTGACTTCGATATATGTGTGCGAGTAAGACCACGTTTTATACGTTGGCATCGATATGTGACTCAGATATATGTGTGCGGGTAAGACCATGTTTTATACATTGGCATCGATATGTGACTTCGATAAATGTGTGCGAGTAAGACCCTATTGGGATAGTGGCATCGATATGTGATTACATGTAAGACCACGTCTAGGACATTGGCATTGTACTATATATGTGATTATCCGAGTGTCCTATCCAATTCTGAATGGTTCATCGAGCAACAATAAGTTGTGATCAAATGTGTAAAACAAGCTAAAATGACCAAGTATGAGTTAGCTTATTACCTACTTGAAATAAGGTAAGTAAGTTACTTGATATTTGTTACAAATCATGTATGATGTAAATGAAGAATGTATGTGAATATGGAAAGTGTATTCGGCCTTTTTAATATATAATATGAATATTTTTGAAATGATTCTTGATTATGTGTAAACAAGATTATGTATATTCGGCCAATGTGAAATTGTATATAGAAGTATATGT